>NW_020797904.1:352820-472474 GCF_003369625.1 Aspergillus mulundensis | reverse complement strand
TAGGTGCAGGACAGTCAGGGCTGAACACGCCCGTGCCCAGCCCCAGTGATCAGCATAGCGTATCCACTGCCCTGGGGCGGCCTAGACTGCATTAGTGGCCATGCAGCGCGTGCGGACTGCGACTGGCAGGGACGGCGTATACTAGGCCCCCGAGTTCCCGCTGGCGAGCGATCTAATTTGGGGCCGGGCGTTTGCTGGCGCTTCTTTTCAGCTGGGATGGGATGGTTGGTCATGTCATCACTATCAGTCATCGTCTCGTCTCGTCTTGTCTCGTCGCTTCGGGGATAGCTGGTGACTCGGAGATGGTTGACTCTGTGACCTTTCCGAGTGCGCGGTGTTCGCTGCCTTGGCGGGTTTGCCTGCCTGATTACTCACGTCATTACGCACTGCTTGGTCAGGCCATGTGCAGGAGTTTCAGAGTCGCCGAGAGTGTGGCAGAGTGAGGTTCAAACTTCAGAACGGCGGGATTTGACTCACGGTGGCTCAGCCAATCATGTGATGCAGGATCCAGTGAGGCTGAAAACTTCAACGTCATACTCATACTCATACTCATACTCATGGCTCTCCTGTCGACTTTCCGGAGTATACGGAGTACGGCGTACTCTTATCTCCAGCTATTCCGCCGACGTGTGGTTATGACGGCTGTGGCAAACGTGGGAATGAATCCCCCTCCATATTTGTAATTTCTAGAGTACATACATGCCCTGCAAACCATGCAATTACTAAGAGACGAAGAATATCATAGAAGTTTAGTAGACCGCGCCCAGAGCCCCCAAACTCAGCCCGTTCGCCAGTCCCAACCGCAACATCCGGAGTATGTCCTCGCCCTTGGTGTCTTCCGGCAGTCCGGCACGCCAATCCCATTCGCGTTCCGCCTGTGTCTTTTCGCTGGCCCGCGGCACGAGCACGCCGGAGCCATCGGCAGATCCGGAGGACGAGCGCGTGCGCGCTCCTAGCATGTCGCTACCGATGATAGAGAACGTGCTTGAGCCTGTCAGGGACGAGACAGACTTTTTGAGGAGGGCGCGCGGCGATGGAGGGAGGACGGAGGAATCGGTGGCTTTGCCGGTGTGTTTGGAGTAGTACTCGAGAAGGGTCGAGCGGAAGCACTCTTCGCATTGTGCATAGACGCGGGGGGTAACGGTTTCGAGGTCCTCAATGGCGGAGAGGATCGCGAATTGCTGGGAGGGGTTCAGGATGGAGGAAGATTCTAGCCAGTTAGTGACTTGTCATTTTGAAAAAGAGAAAAGGACATACGGTGGATAAGAGGTAGAGCCTCGCCCAAAAGAGCTAGGAGACCGTCGACTTGAATAGCCGAGTCGCGATCTGGGTCGTATAGCCCTCCGTAAATGCTGTCGGCAGCGCTGGTGATGGCAGCAACCAGGGCCTGCGCTGCAGCGCGCCGTCTGGCAAGCGGCTTGTAGCGGGGCTTCTGGCCTGCTGAAAGGGCAACTGCTTCGTCGCGTGTCTCGTAGAATCGTCGCAGCGTCGCGTAACCACTGAAATAGAACTGCAGGATCGAAGCAGCCTCCTCGTCGGCACTTGCGATTGCCGAGAGGCACGTCTTGGGCTCTCGGATTAGGGTCCGCAGCTGCTCATCTAGGTCATTCGAGGCAGGGTACGCGCGAGACTGGACAAGGCTGTACGAGATGAGCAGGTCGACGACGGACTTGACCTTGCGACGGTTGTGCGCGCGAGCATAGCAAACCAGCGCTAGACCATATTGCTCCGAGTTCTCGACAGTGAGATCACCATAGCGCTGAAAAAGTTAGCAGACTGCTTATTGATATTCTGTGTATGCACGTACCTCAGAAACACGCCGACCCTCCTTGATCAACCCCAACTCTGAGCACAGTAGAACAACCTTGTCCATCTGCTCGGCCGTGTCGAGCGGAAGCTTGTCCAGCAGTTCCGAAACGCTCTTTTGCATCTTCTGATTGTCATCTAGCCTGCTTAGAACCTCAAGCGCTAACTCCCACCCCTCCCGGCCCTCTGGCTCATTTCGAGTTGACGGCCTCTCGAAAAGAGCAGTAGCGTACGCAATCAGAACATCGTCTAGGTTCACCCCTGCGGGACCGTCGTCTTGACCGTACGAGAGTACCATAAGGTCATTATCGTTGAGACCAGACGGTTTGGCATTGTTTTTCGCCTTCAGCCAGCCACCGACCGAGGCAACTTCCGCCACGGCGGCGGCCACACAGAGTGACCAGGTCTGGAGCAATCCCAGCACACCCTCAACGTCGTCTTCAAAAACAGCGGCCAGTCCGACCTCAACTCCGCTGAGCGAGTTGATGCGGAAACCCTTCTCGTCCCCCTCTGCGGTGGTTGCGTGCTTGAAAGCCAGGCTTAGGCGGCGAAGATAAGGATCTCCTGACAACGACGGCCCACGGCGTAGGAATGTGGGAGGGCTGGGTCCATCATCGTCCTCGCCATCCCACCAAGCGGTTAGACCAATCGTGGCTTCCACCCAGTTCTCCGAATTATTCATGATAGCCCCCGGGTCACCAAGTATAATTCGGTACAGTGACCGCAGTTTTTGGTATATGGCCCACGGCACTCGACTTTCAGCCATACGTGCAGACTCGGTAAATGAAGGCCCCTGGAAAGCATTTGGGCCCAGCCCGAAGTTGACGGCCTGGAACATATTGCTCGTTGTGGGCGCTGGTGCGGGCTGCTCTTCTCCTTCGGCGAATTCTTCCAGATCAGTTAACGCAGCATGGACGCGTTTTCGGTAAAGCGACCACTCTGCATCGCGGACATCCCAGTCGTCATTATGAACGCTAGGGCACGCCTCCAGCACCTGAAGTGCCTTGTTGATGCATCTTTGGATATTTTGCAACTGCGCTCCGCGGTAACCCGCCTGCGGCAAACCATCCTCCAGCGCGGAGCGAGCGTAGTTGAAATCAGCAGACCGCAAAAGCTGAGACGCTTCCGAGAGCTGGCCTCGCAGGATAGCAGCAATTACAATCTCCCAGAAGTTTGACGATGCGGTAGGGTCAGGTCCCACTTGCTTTAGAGCTGTATACTCGGCTGACAGAGAATCGTTTGTGTTCAGCCAGTCCAAAAGAACTTTAGGAATTGGAGCAGATGCCGATCGCCCGCCAAAGGGGAACCGCGGAGCCGCAAATCCAAACCCATTCGAAAAACCTGGTGATCTTGGAGCGGCAGGTGGATGGTGAAGCTGTAGCAACAACGATCCCAGAAAGCCTGCCTTCGTAGAATTCGCGGCGCTATCTCCGGGGCCAATAACTGTACCAGAAGCTTTGTTGTCCGGTGTCTTGTACCACGCAGTAGACAAATCAGCGCAAATTTTTCCTATGGCCACCTGCAGATTCTCATCGTTATAATGCGCCTGTTTGGTCTCATCGTACATGCGGGATATCTCGTCTTCAGTGCGAATGATGAAGTCAAGCGATTCGTTAGCAGCCGCTTTACGAGCTCTCGATGAGAAATTCCGTATGATAGCTGGTATTGTTGAGTTCTTTTTCGGAGACAACTTCGCATTGCGCAAAGGCGACTGGGTCCCCCACTTGTCGTCAAGCTTGGGTCGTTTGGCATTTTCAGCATTTGTGGAGATGGGTTTGCGCTGTGCTGGTATTAACGAGGGTCCTGTGCTGCTAATGTGCGAGTCGAGGAAGTTTAATCCCGATCCCGTCGTCTTTTCTGTCTGCACGTCTTCGTATTCTTCCTCCATAGGCCCGTTGTCTTCATCTACACCGAGCCCTCCGGACATGTGCGGCTCAAAGCCATTCGATGCGCCCCAATTCGTTGAATCGCCAAAATCAGGACCATGTGAGACGTCGAACAGAGATTCTGAAGCCGTAAACCGCTTTGCCGGCGCGGCCTTCCTCGTCCGGGAGGTAAAATCGGGCGAGTCCACGGATGAGCCAAATATGCTGTCCCTCAACAGCTCGGATCTATTGAAGATTGGGTTTGAGTTTCCCGGCGATCTGGTGCTCATCTGGGAGCCGCCGTATATGGTAGAAGGAGGAGGGCCCTGCGGAGTGAAAGAATTGGACGCAGACGGGGGCTCGCCATTCGCGAATGGGTTACGTGACTTTCCAGGAGTCGCAGGACCAGTATTCGCGCCGAAGTTGAATGTTGGAAAGCTCATTTTGTCTATAGAAGCTCGTATGTGTATAGCGTTGGGTGGTAAAGTTGTCGTTTGGGTACCGCGGAGGATTGAGCTCGACGCGGTTCAGAAGATCAATGAGACCGTCAAGTTCAGGAATTTTCAAAATTAAATATCATTCGCTTGCCATTAGCATTGTATGTTGGATCCAGCCGCGACCGCGGCTTTGTCTTGTTTGTTGAGAAGCTCGAGAGCGCATCCATCATTTTCTCGCGGTGTTATTATGATGCTCAATGCCGCGGAGCCTTGGCGTCATGTGACGACACGTGATCAGGAAGACTATAGATGCTAACCCACAAAGTCAGAAGGGAGTCCTACTTAGCAGCTTAGCTAAGTCACAATATTCAGCCGAGTAGATCACTGCTTGAGTATTACTCAAGCCTATTGAGAGATATCTATGTGTCCAGAACTGAGTATACGAGGTTGCTTGATCAAATAACTAGGTCAGACCATGTTCGAAAAGCAAAATCCGGCGCTATGCGAGTAGAGCTCGTATTTCCGAGACAAATATACTCGGATAATGCCAGTTGCAAGTCTATCTGGATCATATTTTACGTGTTAGAAACCTCGTGAACTGTATACTCCTTGCGGGCGCATGACTCGTAAGGCTGCGCTCGTAAGGCTGTGCCAAGAGACAGGGTCTTGCGCCTTACACACACTAAGCCAATTATGGATGATCGTATTCGTTGGGTCTTATGATTGGGCAAAAGGACGCAGCGCCGGACGAGGTGAGTCCGGACTCCAGAAAGCTGGTTCTTCAACACATGGGCGCTATGAATCATCTCTTAGTGGATGAAGTTTGGGGCGATCTTGGAAAGGTACCATTAAATGAAGAGATCGCCCGGCCCTGCCATGCCAAGCTCGTATCTCCAGTTTCGGGTACTGGGGCATTCCAGATTGAAGCATGGCGAGAGCATATAAGGAAGCGCGAGTCCCCCGTCATACGTCTTCCTCAACCAGCAGTTTCTACACTCATTGAATGATCGCAAGATGACCAATCCGTTTGGCCACGCCGATGTCAAGCTACGAGATCCACCATCACGGGGCTCGGATTCCGCGGACACTCAAAGCGTTGACCTAGCCCACTCACGGGTATACCACATCTACCATACACCCATTCGTTATGACTACCGCGTGTCGGATGTGAATAAGAACCACCTCTACTACGTGTACAACTCGCACCTGAAACCGCTCAAGGCAGACATAACGCTCCATGCTGGCGAAAACAGCAAGGAGCCGGTAGCAGGCGTCTGCAAGTTCCTCCATCTTTCGCGGCATTGTAAAGTCGGCCTGGGAGACCCGCAACATGCTGGGGCCATGATCTGGGAGGACCTCCAATGCCAAAACCTCGCACTGTCCAAGTACCGGTGGCCCATGTCTGTACCTATGGCCGATGGGAGACTGGAGCGCCGATGGTTTGTCTGGAAGAGAACCCATTCAGTCGGCGCGGATGGGGAATCGCCGTTACTATTCAGTCTCCGCAACTACAAGCTCATTGACGAGCAAAATGGGAAGGTGGTGGCTGTTTTTACCAGCAACAGCTTCAAGAGCGTTCGAAAGAATGGCAAACTTCAGGTGGCGGTTGGGTATGGGCCCGAATTTGACCTGATGGCTCTTATCACGCTGCTAGCTATGTATGAGAAAGTCCGACGCAGATGGGCCAAGGGAGGTGGAGGAGGAGGAGATGGGGGGTAAAGAGGGCGTCAATAATGGCATTGCATTTTGCGCGTCGAATATACCCGTATACCCGTTGCAAGTTTCATTAAAAGCCGTAATCTATAGGAATGCACTATGACTGCGCCGTTGTTTTAGATGATTAAAGTAGTTCGCTAAGAAATGATGCAGCCTAGTTTGGTCCCCAGCCTTGGCTATATTAACTCCCACTAACCCGATCCTTCTCGAAGCTCTGGACTATGAGGAAAAGAGCATCGGCTGATTCAATTCTTGAAGCTCGTGAGCCTGCGACAGCCTCTCATGGCGCAACGAAGGTCTCATCAGAAATCTCGCCATGGCTGCTTGGAATGCAAGCGTCGACGAGTCAAGGTACAATCCCGCCCTGCCCTGGACCCTTCCCCGCTCCATTCCTACTACTCGCCGAGTCGTCTCCTTCGATTGCCGCTGCTTTCTTTTCGCCGTACTTATTTACTTCTAGTGTGACGAATCACGACCGGTATGCGCCAACTGCGCCCGGCGTCAGACTGACTGCGAATATGATTCCTCCGGGCCTCTCCGATGGATGACAGACGAGCCATCCCGTTCCCCGCGTGCCCTCTCCGACCGACAGCAAGCACCGCCATCGCCCGATTTTAGCCTGCTCCGCCAGTTCCGCAGCAACAACGCAAGCAATGGCGATTCGTTTTTACCTCCTTTAAATATCTGCGATTTGGAATTGATGCTACAATGGGTAAATGAGACTCATGGCATCTTTACGCGGAGCCAGCAGACCGAGGCCATCTGGCGTACCCACGTCCCCCAAGAAGCTCTTTTTCACCAATTTCTCATGCACGGCATCCTAGCTCTATCGGCCCTCCATATCGCATGCACACGAGTACCGAGAACCCTAGGTGACGCCGCCAAGGACTACCTCCAGGTCGCTATTTCGCACCAAGACCAGGCACTGACGCTCTTCCGCGAGCAGCTCGGCAATATAAATTCCAGCAACGGCAAGGCTATGTTTGCTTTTGCCAGCATTACTGTCATTTATGCCTTCGGCTTCCCGCGGACTCCGGAGCCGGGTAATACTGCGGTTGGCGACTTGGTGCAAGCATTTGTGCTGACTCGCGGGGTGCAGCACATCCTGAGTCAAGCTATGGACACTATTTTTGAAGACCGCCTTTGGACATCGATACGTGACGTGAATGACTACGAACCTGTCCTTCCAGCAGAGAGTCGAGTAGCTATCGAGCAACTGCACAAGGCCAACGAAGCGTGCACCCGACAAGACCCGATCCTCCATGATTCGGCCCTATATCAAGAGGCAATTGACCACTTGGCGGATCTCATGGCGGGCGTCCACGCAGGGCTTGGCTTTGCACTGGCGGGCCGGTGGGCGATCAAACTACAACCAGCATTCCTAGATCGGTTGCGGGACCGTCGACCACTGGCGCTGGTGATTCTTGCTCATTTCTGTGCCATATTCCCTCAGCTCCGCGACGTATGGTTTGGCGCTGAATGGAGCACACGCGTTCTAAGAGAAATTTGGTACGCTCTTGACAACTATTGGAGACCATTTATCCATGCCTGCATGGAAGAAATATTTGGAGAGCAGTATGCTGTGATGGACAGATGATATGTTCGAGCCCAGCAGGCCCTAGACACCATTTAGCGAAAGAGAAGAAGTCTCGGTCTATCGTTACGCTATATATATTCGTTACACGGCAATTTCGCTGATACTCAGCCCTCCCTTGGTTGTCATGACACGCCCCCGGCCCAGAAGACAATTCACCTCACTCGGGTGGATGACGACGAAGATCAACATCACCAGCCACATCAACAATGCGTCAAACACGTATATAAATGCCTCGTTTCTCAGGAGGTAACCATCCCAGCCTTGCAGGTATTCGATAACACGGAAGATGGATCGAATTAGGATTAGGATGCTTGAGCCGTACAGGGCGTACAAGTGTTTCAGCCATGGCGTCGTGCTGGCGTTTTCAAGCGCGGTGGCGTTGCTGCTGATTCGCCGTTGGAATATGAATGAGCAGATCACGAAGAAGCCGAAGAAGGCGATTTGCACGAAAAGACCGCCGACAATGACATTCTCTCCCGTCTGTTGCGAGTCTGTTACGAGGAGACCCGCGCCTACGATTGTTAATCGCACTTGCATTCGACGTTATCGGCGATGTCAACATAACCAACGTACCTGATGCCTGCATCAAGAAGCTGAGAACGTCGCCCGCGACGAAGATCTTGGTCATCCAGCCGACGCGAATGAGGGAGAACTTTTCGCCCCGCACCAACACGATGATGCGACCCAGGTACATGTAGATACTTGCGGCAAAGAGCGCTGGCGCAACTAGCAGCAAGACACTCTGCATGATGTATGGACCAAGTGTCCAGTCTGGCGTTTGGGAAGACGATATCGCTCGACCTATGTACCCAATGAACTCGACTGGTTTGGTTAGCGAGGTTTGGACGACATAGCTCTGACAAACTCACAGTATCCTCCGAGCACCAAAGGAATGAAAAACCACGTCCTTGTTCGGAACATGTGATATGTATGCATGCCTGTCACGATTCCATAGAGAACAATGAAGATGGCCGCCGCCGCCATGGACGGGTCGTAGAAGTAGGCTTTCCAGCCAGCAAATCCGTCAGACATCGTGGGAGCGAATTGATAAGACAATTAGAAGAAAGACACAATTGAAAGAATTTGATCCCTAAATCTCCGTCCAAATCGATTCTTATACCCGTTCCACTGTCTGTTGCCTACTGGCCCTTCTCCATCTTGGCTCCGTAGTAAAACGTAACCACCTCGTATATCGTAACCCTTTCCCAATGCGGTATAGTTCGCTCGCACCCCTACCCCGATTCGGTAACGCAACACGAACCTTGGTCTAGAATCTAAATAAAGACAACCCAGCCCCTCTATCTCTCTCTTTACAACCTCCCCGTCTTCTTCCCATTCTCCAAAACATACCGATATCTCGCCTTCCCCCCATGCATCTCCTCCAACGCCAAGTTCACCTCCTCCATCGGCCTGCTCTGCACCCACGGCTTGACCCCCTTCTCCGCCGCCAAGTCCAGCATCTGCCTAATATCCTCCGGAGATCCAATCTGTGACCCCGTCACCTTAACACCCTTCTGGATGAGCGAGAAGGCCCTAAGCGCCGGTAACGGCTCCTCAGGTGCACCAACCTGCACAAAGACCCCATTCCGCTTGAGGAGCCTCAAATACCCAGACAGCGGCATATTCTCCCCAGACACGGTGCAGATGATGATATCCAGGGACCTGGCGTGCGTCTTCGCCCAGTTCTTGTCTTCCCCCGTGGCAATAAATGCATCGGCCCCTAGCTTGTACGGCCATGAACCCAGCGCATCCCCCTTCTTGCTTGAGGATCGCGAAATCGCAATGACCGAGTCGCTCCCCATTGCCCGCGCAAACAGCAACCCCATATGTCCTAGCCCGCCAATCCCAACAACCCCAACCCTCTTCCCCGGGCCAGCCCCGAAGCGCCGCAGCGGCGCGTAAACCGTCACACCACCGCACAGCAACGGCGCCGCCTGCGCGCTGGATAGCTTGTCCGGGATTCGAAAGACGAAATGCCCCGGCCCGCGCCATCGGTTTGCATACCCGCCGTAGGATTTACTCCCGTCGGGGAATCGGCCATTGTATGTGCCCACCATTTTGGGACAGTAAGATTCCTCGCCGTCTGCGCAGGCTTCGCAGTCAGGTCGTAGGCACGAGGAGCATTGTGCGCCGACTCCGACGCGGTCGCCTACTTGTATGCCTTGTTTGTTGCTGGCTGCGCTGCCGATGCGCGTTGCTGTCCCAATTATCTCGTGACCCACGACGCAGGGGTAGTCGGCTGGTGCCCAGCCCGAGCGGATGGTGTGGATGTCGCTGCCGCAGATGCCGCAGTGGGTGATTTGGATTTCAATGTCGGTTTCTTCGAAAGGCTTTGGCGTGAAGGCTTCATAGGTAAGTGGGGATTTGGGGTCATGCGCGACCCAGCCTGTGAATGTGTCAGGCATTTTTCTTTTTGAAAAGACCTGAGTCCAGAGCAATAGACGTTTAGGGAAATTGATAAATCATGGCTCTAGATGCGGAGAGTGGAGGCGTTAAGTAGAATTGGAGACAACCGAAGTTTATTTTTGCCGAGGTTGATTGTTGCCGTGACTTCATTAGAGTAGTGGTGGGTTATTCTTGACAAAATTATTCAACAGAACAAAAATATTAAACAGTGAAGAAACGAAAAGGGGTATATGACGCTACTTCATCCCCATCAGCTCCCCCAGCTCATCGCTTGTCAGCGTGCTCCGTCGCCGATCGCCTGTCTTCTTTCGCGTGACTTTACCACCGCGACTCCTCTTTCGACTCTCTTGCTCTCGGCGCGCCTTTTCTGCTGCGCGTGCCTCGTGTTCGGCGGCTGCCAGTTTCTGGGATACGCTCATCCGCGTAGGGGCCTGTCGATTGCAATGGTTAGATAAGTCGGTGGTTTGATCGGTTCGCACAGCATGCTACTTACTGGACGCGGTCCCTTAGGCTCAACTCGCTTCCTTGATGGCCGCCTTGTTACGGCATCGGATTGATGGGCTTTGATTGGCACCGTGTCGTCCTCTTCTTGCTTTTGTTTGGACGAGGATTTGCGCCCTTTTTCTGAAAAGGCTACCTCTTTCCGTGCTGGTTGTTTCGATGACGCGGTATTATCGGTCCGCTCTTTCAGGGCTCGACTAGAACTGGACTGTGGTTGCTCCTCTGAAGCGGGTGTGTCGTCTTCTGGCTCTGGCTCTGGCTCTGCCTCTGTCGCCTCTGCCCCGAAGTATTCATTATCTTCGTCTTCTTGGTCTTCGAAGATCGGCGACGGCATAGCAACGTCGCTGTCTCTGATGTGAGAGTGCCTTGGGTCGACATGGACATCGAGCTTCAAGCCCATGCGGAGTTCTTCCGCTCTGACGGAACCTCCCCCATGTGCAATCCGCTTGTGCCAGCCATCCATCATCGTAACTGCTTGCCTCCACCGGCTCTCCATCTTCTCCCAGCCTTCGCGCAGACGTTTGATTTCTTCGTCGCGCACCTCGACCTCTTCCAATGGAACAAACGACGGGTTCGTGAGCAGTGTTTGTAGATGCTCCAGCACTTGCTCCATCTCGCTGGATAGTTCTTCGCATGATGCGGGTAGACTTGTGGCAGCATGGCCACCGTAAGTTGACCTCTGGGCTGTACTAGCTGCGCCCTGCGAGTATCCGTTTTCAGCAGCTGCATCTTCTTCCGACGACAACCCTTGCAAGTCCTTCAAGGTATGTACAGTGTTTCGCGCAAGGGAGATGAGGGAGTCGTTCTCGTCGCTGAGGTTCTGCAGCAATTGCGTAAGGAACTCGTTCGTTTCCTGCTTCAAGCTATATCCCGGATCATGCACCCCCTCGCCCCCTGACAGATATCTTCTCGACGACTGACTAGCGGCGGGGTTGATGTTGATAGTTGTCACACCCAGTCCATCCCGCTTCCCTCGTTGCCGGTCCGCCAGGTGAGCCTTCAGTTTCTGTAGCTCGAGATCACGCTTGCGGATGTCGTTGGCGCACTGGGATCGGACTTGTTGCACGTTCGTCTTCATGCGCTGGACTTGGTCTTTTAATCCTCGGATGGTTGCCTCTGCGCTCGACATGTTGGTCTTAAGCGCGCGTTCTTGTGCTTCAGCTAGCGCAAGCGATCGCGACAGTTCGGACTTCTTGGTTTGAAGTTTTTCCTACACTCTTAGTATACGCCCCGTTGAAACTGACATTCACTGCACATACAATCTCCACCGCCTTATGGGAATCCTCCGCTCGCAATGTCCGAATCGTCGTAGCTAGATTCTCTCGATGCTCTGATTCGCGCTGGAACTTATTAGCCAAAGCTCCTGCAAGGTATACACAACAACCTACATCTCGTCGCAGAACCAAGTCATTCACCAAGTTGATGATCCTGGCCATGGTGTTGGCCACCCCGCCTTCTTCATTCTCCGGGTTCGCAAAATCGATCGGTCGGCCGCTCTTGACCAGACCCCGTGCTAGTAAGACATTATTGATGTAGGTGGAAGCAGCCTGCAGATCCCCCTGCGACTCCATGGCGGACGTGCTTGTCCTGCAAGCAGCCTAAAACAAGGTAGATAATTAAACCGAGAGTAATCCTCGGACGAGGGTTTGGTTGTTAAGTCAAAACTCCGAAACGGGAAGAAAGTAAACACCGACCATTGTGCGGAGGGCGAGACGGACCAGAGACGCCGGCCCCGCCCGTTCTGTGGCGTCCCGTTGCCAGGTTGACCGCACTTCGTCACACCGGAGCTCAACGGCTATCAAGAACAATGATCTTCATGGTGTTGACTCTGGCTAGGGTGGATGGCTGATAATGGGATCGAGAGGTATTTCTTTGATTCTGGACCAGTTGCTCGGCTTGAGCATTGTTGACCTATCAACTAGGAGAAGCCGCGCTGCTCCAACGGCAGGGCCAGAATCTATACGGCCAAGGCAATTGGGACGGTGCAATTAGCGCCTTTACAGAGGTAGGACCCTGTCTTTCCTTCTCAATAGCGCGTTGTGATTGCAACTGCTATGGAGACTGAAATGACTTTCTAACTTGGTGCCTCAGGCACTAAAATGTCCTGATGTAGATGCACTCTCGGTGCTTGACAATCGAGCAGCAACATACACCAAACTAGTGCGATACGATCAAGCTTTGAAGGATGCTAGGCTTATGATCAAGCGGGACAAACAAGATGAGCGAGTGCGAACCCTGGTCATTCTCTTGATTCATATGCTGATCGCCTATAGGGCTACCTGCGCTGTGCTAAAGCACTGCTGTTGGACGGAAAGCCTGAAAAGGCCCTCGAAGTCTATGCATACGCGCTGAAGACTTTACCAAAGGATAATTCAAGACGACAGGTGCGTTGCATATGTACTGTATCAGCTGGCTTAGTACTAATCCACACAGGTTGTGGAGCAAATGCATACGAAGCTTCACGAGAAGTTGGTATCAAAATGCTATGATCCGTTCAGTGTATTCCCGCTAGAAATAGCGAGAATGGTTGTGGATCATTATGATTTTAGACAAATTGTGTAAGTACACAGGCCGTCTTTCAATACGTATCTAACCTGGATAGTGCTATTCTACGAGTCTCGAAGGGATGGGATCGATTTCTCTCCTCTTTGCCCGACTTGTTCATGCGCATCGACTTTACCGGAGCCCGCAGCAAAATTCATTGGTCTTCCGTCCTGGCGTATATCCGACGTTCAAAAGCAATGCTCACCCATGCCATTGTGACCAACGTCACTAAAGCCTCTATCCACAGAAGTCTCGAATACATCAGCCGATGTCCAAACCTCCAACACCTCGAGATTCTATCTCCATCCTCCCCAGAGGCCATTCACGACCTCTTCAAAGGCTCCAAGAATCTCAAGACGCTTCTAGTATCCTCGCAAACCACGATACCCCAAGCAACGCTCACGAAACTCCTATCCACTCTCCCTAGACTCGAACGAATTGAGATTCACAGCGCTTCGAAATCACGCACAGCCGACACAAACTGGCCGCCATCCCTACCTAATCTACAAAGCATCACCCTCGGAACCACTGAGTCTGGTGTGATCGAAAACTACGTTCCAGCCCTCTACATTCCCCGCCTCATAGACCCTTCAATGCCACTCCCCATATCAAACCTCAGTGAACTACGTCTGCATTCCGACCCACAAATATTCGTCCCTTACCCGCCTTCATTTAACCCAGCGGACTTCCCACATCTCAAAAAGCTTGATATCAGCGGCCTCTACATTGGCGGCTCTTTTGGTCTCCCATCTACCCTCGAGTTTCTCCGCATTCGCGGTGGCGCAGCACTCGAAGCTCTCCCATTCGCTACAGTCGATGAAAACTCCGAAGACCCCCAGCCTCAATCTCTTGACCTTCCGAATCTAACGACACTCATCTTCAGCGATGTTCCGTGGGTCACGCACCTTACGCTGCAGGCCTTTGTGACGGAGGCGAAAGTGCCTCTGGACGTATTACACGTGGATAGCTGTTTTCGTATCACGGCCGCGTCTCTCTTTCCAATACTCCGGGCTGGATCGCATCTGCATACGCTGAATGTTGCGCATATTATGGGGATTGAAGATTCCACGGTTGCAGTTTTTGTTGACGCGTTGAAGACCTTGAAAGTGCTTAATCTATCATTTACTGAGATCACGGGCGTTACTATCAAAGCGCTTGTGGACACTCAGACGGCAGATGATAAGGCGAGTGTGGAGTGCGTCTATGTCAGGGGATGTGAGAGGGTCTCGTCGGATGCTATCGAGTATGGACGGTCTCATGGCTTGGTCGTTGTTACTTAGGTGCTAGAGTAGAACACTCTCAATAGACCTGAAGACTGAGTCAATGCACCTGGCTGCCTCCTTCTGGCATATCGGGACTGTGATATGCTACACTGAGTGACCAAGCTGAGGTAATTCATTACATCAAAATCAGTCCTATCAAAGGATTCATTCACCTTTACAACCCAAAAACAACTTCACGTTCAACACCCCTCAACACCCCCAGCCCCTGGTCCAAAACAGAACTACAACGTCGACGCCACAACCGGCGGCTGCTTTCCTTGGAAACCGCCATTCGGATGAATGATAACCTTGGTGTATCCATCTACCCTCTTATCAAACTTGTCATACGCAACCTCCGCCTCGTCGATGCTGATCTCGTGCGAGACGACGAAGCTCGGTTTTGCTTTGCCTGCAATGATCAGGTCGCGTAATTGTCGGTTGTATGCCTTTACGTTGCATTGACCGGTGCCGAGGGTGAGACCCTATGCAAAGAAAATATGTTAGATGTGCGGACTGAGGCGAGTGTTTGGGTGAAGGGGAGAAATGTGCCTTTTCGAAGAGCTTGCCAAAGCTTAGACTAATCATACCCTTCGCTGCTGCGGTGTCACCAGCGCCGGGGTCACTATCGTCATATCAGCGGTCCATCCATACTTCAAGTGGTATGAAAGAAGGGAAAACGCACCTAGGCACATAAAGCCCCGGAATCCCCAACCCACCACAAGCCCGCGTAACCTTGATCATATTCTCCAGCACAATATTCGGCACCTCGGTCGCATTGTCCCCCTTACCACTAACGGCCTGGTACCCCACCGCATCAACACTCCGGTCAACCAGCTCGCCTCCATTCGCCGCGATAATCTGATCAACTGCATCGCCGGCCGTAAAGTCAATGGGCACGGCACCGATCTTCTCGGCAGCACGCAACCGCTCTGGGACGCGGTCGACGACAAAGACTCGTGATGCGCCGCGCAGTTGTGCGGAGTATGCCGCCATCAGGCCTACGGGACCCGCGCCGAAGACAGCAACAGTGTCGCCGGGCTGGAAGCCTGAGATCTCGATCCCGTGCCAGCCTGTCGGGAAGATGTCGGCTAGCAGGATGAAGTCTGCTTCGTGTTCTGTGCCGGGTGGGAGCTTGAGGGCGTTGAAGTCGGCGTAGGGGACGCGAAGGTATTGCGCTTGGCCTGCGATAGTGCTCTTAACCCACCTGTCCTTTGGCGTGTTCGAATGAAGTGAAGAGGTATACATACCACCACGATACGGCCCCATAGCAACATATCCATAAGCACCGCCCGCAAACCCGGGGTTCACGCCCGTGCAGAACGCAGTCTTTCCATCTTCGCAGTTCCGACACCGGCCGTCGGCGACGTTGAAGGGCATGACTACCCGGTCGCCCTTTTTGAGTAGTGTCACGCCATCGCCGAGTTCTTCGACAATACCTAGGTTTTCGTGGCCTAATACAGCACTGTTAGCAGTCTGAGTAACTATGGGCCCCATGTACCTGGTTAAGGCATACCGAAAGTGATGCCTGCCTCTGCTGCGGTTCGTCCTTCGTACATGCTGCGATAGATAAGTATGGTGTATGCGCTGGTGTTGCTGGGCGAACTCACTGTAGGTCTGAGCCACAGATCGCGGCCTATATAGTCAGTATCAAGAGAGCAATCAATTGAAGCGACGCAAACATACACTGGTAACCTTGACGATAATGTCATCGGGATGCTCGAGTCGGGGCATCTCGACCTCCTGGACCTTGACATTGAACGGCCCAACATAGTTGAGCGCTTTCATTGTTCGTGACGCCATTTCGAATATACTGCGCAAGTTCTCGCGAATAAGTCAACTGTTTCTCTTCAGGCCCGCAAGTGGCTGCAGCTGGTTATTAACAGAGGCAGAAGGCGTGCGGGGTGCGGAGTATGACGGGACGCGGGGAAAATTGACATTCCGGGTCTGCAGATACATCATCATCCTTGCTTGTGTCGCATCTCCTCCGAGAGGAGGGCACCCAGAATCTCCGCAGGGGAATGACCTATAAGCGGACGCAGATGCATATCGAGCATCAGGGGACGTGGGGATGGCGGGCCAAACTACTGCATCCAGAGCAACAGGCAATGCGGCCCGCAGACCCTGATTCGGAAACGCAAATCCGATCCCGGTCTTTTCATGTATACTTATAGCTGGATCTCGCTGTTTGGAGTCTCCCAAGAAGCTAATCTACAGATAAGCAAGGATTACGGCATGGTCGTCATCTCGCGCTTTCGATCTCTTTGGGGCGTTGAGCCCGGTCCCCAGCAGTCCGAGTGGAAGAAGAAGTTTGTGGAGTGGAAGGCACATGGATACGGTACTGCCCCTGCTTCGCTGGTGCGAGGACGTTCTGACTGAGGATGCAGCTGGAATTGAGATCGATTTTGCCGGCATGAGCCCTGAGGAGCTCCAGCTTCTGCGCCGCATCTGCGACGAGGTCGGCTTGGAGACTAGCGTCACGTCAGTACTTCCCAGAATCCAAGCTGGACGGGATCTAACGAACGCAGCTTGTTCTCATCATGGCCGAAGTACATCGGTCGTCGTCCTCGCGGACTGGCGCCAGACGATCACGCCGAGTTCTTCAGATCGCAGCTCAAACTCGCATCTATATTAAAGCCGGTGCGGATCAATGCGCAGTCAGGAGCGTATGTCCTATACCTCTTTTCTGGAATAAAGCGGACATGGTCTGACGGCGTGCAGGGACCACTTCAGCTGGGATGAGTCGGTGGCCTTCTACAAGAAGGCTCTCCAGGTCGAGAAGGAAGAGGGATTCGACGGACGAGTGTGCCATGAGACGCACCGCAACCGGTCCCTTTTCAACCCTTATGCTGCGGATTACATCCTGCAAAAAGTGCCAGGGTGCGTCCTGTCTGTTTGTGCTGAGAGCTCTCACTGACAGATATAGGCTCACAATCACCGCCGATATCTCACACTGGGTCGTCGTATCTGAGCGCCTCCTCGATGTCAACGAAGAGGACCAGGAAATTCTCGCTCGTGTTATTCCACATGCAAGGCTCACTTTTGCTCATCCAATCAATCCATGGCAGCCTATACTGACTCTCGCTTTCTCTCTAGGTCGGCCACATTCACACCCGCATGGGCACAACGCAAGCCTCACAATGTCCCGACCCCCTAGATCCAGTCTTCGCCGACGAGCGCGCATTCTTCGAGAAATTCTGGCTGGACATTGTGAAGCACAAGCAGGAGACGGATCCTAATGGACGGCTGACTTTTGTTCCGGAGTATGGGTGAGTACATCGCTATGAGGACCTCGTTATTGTGCGACATGGCTGACGCTGTGCTTAGGCCGTTTCCGTATCATCCTATCGGTACTGCGCAGAGTCATGGGGACTTGGCAGATAGTGAGGGAGCAAGGCTGGAGAAGCTGTTTAAGAGTGCGATTGGTCAATGATATAGGTGCTGCTAAAATATAGAATAAGCTCGATGAGAACAAGATATATATCTCGAAGCACACTGTGTGTAGAGCTTAGCCATAAGGCTATAGCTAGCTTCCTAACCCCAGACTCAATCATACAGCACTCACTGTAGGAAGACGCAATCGTAGCAAGGCTTGTCTATCCTGCTATTGCCGCGGCGTCGGCTTGAAGCGGGCATCGTCCCGATATCGCAACATCTCCGACGCATCACAACAGCGCAAAGAAACCCATTTGGCTGTTCCAAAAAGCTCAGAACAGCAAGCAGCCGCTAGAAGACAGCGTGAAAGAGAGCATCTGCTATTGTCCAGACGAACAAACAGATATACAATGACGTCGCTGTGATATACCCCTCCAGCTTCCGTGCAAACACTGCAAACCTTCCTTATCGGGCATCCTCCCCCGCAGCGGGCTTAAATAACTTCACCGGCATCGTTGGACTCTGACTCAATATCGCGTTCCTGGCTGCTTGGCTGCTTTCTGCGTATGATTCTGATCTGATTCACGGTCGCGATATTCCGAGCCAAAGTCAATTGGAGCAGCTTCATCTACGAAGAATCTTCACCATGGGCGACCACTCGGCCCCGCTCCCGGAGGGGGTCTCCTCTCTGCTTGATACAGACCTGTACAAGCTGACGATGCAATGCGCAATCCTGAAATACTTCCCGGACGTCCGTAGGTACTCGTTACCTGTGAGCCTTGCTTTCGCTGACATGGCCCAGAGGTCACCTATGGCTTCACAAACCGAACTCCGCAGAAGAAGTTGACGCGGGGTGCATACAAATGGATGCTAGCCCAGATGGACAGTACGTGCTGAGACCTAATAGTCTGGCAATCGCTAACAGGCGCACTTATAGAGCTCGCAAACATCCGCGTCACGGACGATGAAATCGCATTCCTCAGAAAGCGATGCCCCTACTTCAACACCGCATACCTAGACTTCCTGACGCAATTCCACCTCAAACCCTCAGAGCAGGTCGATATCGAATTCACCCCTACGGATGATACAGGAAGTGACGACGACTTGGGCGATATCAAATACATCGTCAAGGGCAAATGGGTCGAGACAATTCTATACGAGATTCCCCTGCTGGCGCTAACGAGCCAGGCATACTTCATGTTCTGCGATAAGGACTGGAACTACGAGTGTCAAGAGGAGAAAGCCTACCGGAAAGGTTATGTGCTGCTCGAGCACGGCTGCATCTTCTCAGAGTTCGGAACCCGCCGGCGCCGCGACTACCACACCCAGGATCTTGTTATGAAGGGACTTTGTCGGGCTGCGAGCGAGGCCAAGGCAAAGGGTCTACCGGGTGTCTTTACCGGTAGCAGTAATGTGCACTTTGCGATGAAGTACGACGTGGATCCTGTTGGAACAGTCGCGCACGAGTGGTACATGACCATCGCCGCGATCACGGACGACTACGAGAATGCAAACGAGATGGCGCTGAAGTACTGGCTTGGTTGCTTTGGCGAAGGCGTACGTCGCACAGTTCATGAATCACTGAGCACTCAATGCTAATAAACGCAGGTCCTCGGCATTGCCCTCACAGACACCTTCGGCACTCCCGCCTTTCTTGAAGCCTTCCGCAAACCAATCCCCGATTTCACGTCTGCCGGCACTGGAGCCGTCTCAACAGCTCCCTCAGGACCCAGCACAACCACCGAGTCCAACATCCAGAGCGAAGCCGAGACTAAGCCTCCTATCTCCGCACCTCTTGCCAACGATCACCCCAACTCCGCGGGCAAAACCTACGCCCAGGTCTACACAGGCGTGCGCCAGGACTCAGGCGACCCGGCTTACTTTGTGAAAATCGCCCGAGACTTCTACGACCGCGAGGGCATCACTGGGGCAAAGACGGTGGTGTTCTCCGATTCACTGAACATTGAGCACTGTTTAGAATATAAGGTTCTTGCGGAGGAGGCCGGGTTCAAGCCTGTATTTGGCGTTGGAACATTTTTCACAAGTACGCCCTCCACAATTCCCATTCTCTACCCGTCAGGAACGCAGCAAACTAACATAATATGTAGACGACTTCATTAACACAACCACAAACGAAAAATCGCAACCCCTCAATATCGTCATCAAGATCGCCTCCGCGAATGGCAGGGCCGCCGTCAAGCTCAGTGACAACATGGGCAAGAACACAGGCGACAAGGACACCGTGCAGGCCGTCAAGAAGAGGCTGGGGTATGTAGAGCACGAGTGGGAGGAAGGGGATGAGCGGAATCGGTGGAATGGGAAGTGATTTTCTCGAACTATAGAAGTGAACGAGCGTATGATACGAGGCATGAGGGCGGGTGGAAGGGCTAGGAAAGGGAATAGAATAGAGTTGATTTAATGGTATATGGATACCGTACCCATCCGTACGATACCAAGGATCTATGCATTGATGATACAAATCTCCGCAAAAGAAGATATAGAGTATAGAGTAGACTATGCCAGAGGATCCTCGCCGATATGCTAATCGCCAAAAAAGCAGGACATAGAGTAGGTACTTGAGGTATAGGAAACGCACCCATCAAGACAAAAAACAAGCCCCAAATAGGCGCACAAACAGAAGAAATCATCGCTTCGCTAAAACAATCGAGGCGAGGAGGTAAAGCTAGAACATCTCATCCCCCTCCATAAACCCCAAATCCCGATCTAAATCCCCGGTAATCCCACTACTCAAGCTCCCATGTGCACGCCCCTGCCCCTGCCTCTGCCCATTCCCGCCCTGACCCCCAAGCCCAGCACCAAGCCCCGGACTCGTCCCCGGCCCCGACCCCGGCCCCATCGGAAACGAAAAGATATCTCTCGGCTCATTGACATTCGTACTCGAGCTAGAATAATACTCTGGATTCGCGTCTGCCCATCGGAGCAGCTCGCTTGTCCAGTCGAGGTCGAGGTCGGGTCCTGCTTTGGGGTCTGGGAGTGCGGGTGTGATTGTTGAAGCGTAGGTGTCGAAGTCGAAGTCTAGGAGGTCGGTGAAGATCGAGGATGTGGGTGGGTTGACTTGGGGTGCTTGGTGAACTGTTGTTGTGGTTGGGGAGGTATTGAGGGGGTCGGGGAAGTCAGTTGGTGGTGTTGGTTGGTCTTGACGCGGGGGCTGGGTTTGGGTTTCTTGTGCGTTGTTCGTCGGTGATGCGTGGCCGAGTTGGTGGAGAATAGGATGGGCAGTGTCATGTTCCTCAGCCGGCGGCGTCCAATGGTTTGATTCGTCCAACGGCGACGGTATCTGTGCTGGGTTGGAGACCAAGCTTGTTTTACGCGGTGGCTCTGGCTGAGCCGGGGGTGATCCGTTGAACTGCATGATTCGCAACAGGGCGCTTGTGCTGGATTGCGCTTTGACGGCGGCTTCGATGTTAGCGACCTCCATGTCCGCAGCGGGGTATATCTCCTTTAGACCTTGCAGGACCTGGATGCAGCGCTGGAAGTTGGAGATGCTGTTTTCGCGGAGGGTAGGGTCGTTGGACATTGAGTTGGCGAGATGGGCTACGGCGGCGGGGAGAATGACCGTTACGCCGGATTGAGGGAGATACCGGGTGAGATTGAGTTGGTTGAGACCTTGGATGATTTGAGTGATTCCGATGGCGGCGTCTTGCATCTTTGTTCGTGCTGCGTTTGCTAGTTCTAGGCGAGATTTTGTCTGATCTTTTGTGGACCCGTAAGCCCAGGGGCGATGGAGGGCGCTCACGGTGGCGTGGTATAGCATACGGATCATGGCGCCGTGGAGAAGTAATACGTCTTCCCCGTCGTTGAAGTTTGTCTTTGACGCGGGTATGAACTGTGCATCTCTGGGTAATGAAGCGAGCCATGACTCGAGTCGTTGACTGCATCGAGCGAGCTCTGACTCCGAAGCATGTCTCGGAACAAGGTTAATGGTTGTTCGGGTTGTCAGACCGAACTGGTACTGGGACGGCGTATATTGAGCGAATAGTACCCTTCCAATGCACTGGCATAGTTTTGCCTTTTCGATGAACATAGTCGCGAGACGTTTCTGATGAGAAGCATCCTCCAGCTGCCGGCAGTGGAACTGCTCAATTACTGCAGGATGGAATGGCTCAGGGTCAAAGTCGTCCAGCTTCAGCATCGGAAGATTGCTCGACCCTTCGTTGACTTGCGTCGGACGCCGCAAGCCCATGGCAATGAGTCGATCGCGCGAAAACAGGCACCACCATAGCCTTGTCCTCAGCCGCTTCGTTCGTATGTCCATGTCAGAAGAAGACGGGTCTCTGTTTAATCCGATCGAGTGCGCATTGGTGCTGCATATTCCAATCCAATCCCATATGTCTCGCTGCGGGTTGTTCATGTGGTCGGACCAATAGGTCATAAGGAGGAGAGTCTGCACGATGACTATTCGGTCTTCTTCGCAGTCAAGTGAGTAGAGCAACTGTCGCTGTCAGCGTTGTCGCATGGAGTACCGAAAACAACGTACCCGCAATCGTGTGTAGAAAGCATTGCGCGCAATCTTCCTTGTAGCATAGCCAGCTGCCTGAAGGTGCTTCAAGTCCACAAAAGCGGTTGCCACAAACATCACGGCCTGGAATAGCAAAAGACTAATGTCCCCTTCCGGATCATTGACGGCAACGCATCGTAGAAACTCCTGCAAGTTCAGCACTGGCAAGAAGCTATGAACCCATTTGATATAGCAGCGTAGGAGCTCGGTCCGTAACCCGCTCTCGGGGATCGCCAGTGCCCCTCGAAAGCGCAGGAACTCCAGATCCTCCGCTGATATCCGCGACGGCAGTGGTTTCAGGAAACGCGGTTCTTCGTCCAATATTGCAATCAGCGGGTCAAAGTCGGGATCGATCAAGTCTTGCACAGTCGATACCATGTTAGCGAGGGGTAAAGAATCCGCGTGACCCCGAGTCCCTATCGACCTTCGCGCCGCAGAGAATCTGGAGCTATGATCTTCGTGTAGCCATGGCGTTTGAGCATTGTATCCTAGGACGTTGCTGCTCCTCCTCCTAGCTGGACCGTCATCGGGAAACCCGGCTTCGGATTGCTTGCGCTTGGCGTTCAACATTTTGTGCGCGAGAATATAGGTTGGCCAGGCACATGCAGCGCATCGACAAGATCAACAGTCCGCGGAGCTTGCCGGTGTCAGCCGGTGAGTGACGATAGCGTTCTCCCCGATGTCAGTGAAGGCGGTGGCCGGGCCGGTTTAGTCACTAAGCGTAGCAGCAAGAAGGCGTAAGCGTTGGCAACTTGAGCTCACCGCAGCAGAAGCAGAAATGCTGTGGGCAGTGCGGAGGCGGGGGCGCCTCCGTAATTGCGGGCTTCCCCGCTAATCTCGACATTGTATTGGGCCAATTGGATGCGGTGGATTTCACCGGTGAGAGAATCAAACACCGGGCGCGCTAGCCTGGGCGGGCTTTGCGTAGTTTGTTCCACTCGGGGAGGTGGAAGTTGGAGAACCGTTGGGCCTGGAGCGATTTGCCGATATACTATCCGAAGTTCGCCTCAGCTTTCAGGCAGAAACTGCATCATGGCCGCACGTGTTCGTACAATAACGAACCGTCGAAATCCATATAACAGAACACTTTACTGCTGCCAGTGGAGCAGTGGATTCGATGTAAAATTCGAGATGTTTTTGATCATGCAAATACCTTGAAAAAGTGTTGAGTACGCACTCTGTAATCACCTACCGTCGACCTAGTTGTATTGCCTTGGCTCAATCACTCTGGATAAGTACAGGACTCAGCACGGAGATTCTGTTATCGTACGCGGCTCTCGAAGAGTGTTTCGAGAATTATGTCTAAATAACGCTGTAGGACCCGGCATACCGTGCCCGGTTTATACCGTAGCCGTCACGAGATTTGAAGGATGGCGAGAAAAAAGTGCCGATATACCGTGGAAAAGTCATGAGGACTGCTGAGTATTGATTTTGTTTCATTTGTTGTTCCATAACTCTATCAAAACGCCAGACGACATAGCGCATGCCCAAGAAAAAACACCATATTATACATTGTTCCGCTTCGAGCGTAATGAGAGGTCGTCAAAGTTAATTGCTTGTATCCTCGACTAGCGCAAAGCTTTGATTCCAGCCATCAGGGCTTTATGCGAGGTGGTGACGGGTTCGTTTAAGCACTGGATTCATGAGCAACGACACGACCAATATCCGGCGACTGGTGACTTACGGAGGGAGGAGGAGCTCGGAAAGGCTGCTGTGGAGGAAAGCGACACCTGCCTGTAGATAGAGTTAGCGAGATCTAGCGGATGAAGCAACGGTGATGCGAGTGATGAACGTACGCCGAAAACGAGGATGCTTCGAACGATGGTGGTGTGCTCGGGTGAGGTGATCTGCTCGTAGGCAGCACTGAAGAAGCCTTGCTCGGAGCGCCTGGGGGCCATTTTTGTGGTATGGATCGAAGTGATTTGGAAGAGTGTGGTCTGGGTGGATGTGCAATCGATGGTTTGTAGGTCGGAGGTGTGAAGCTGCTCCGAGAAATCTGTCGGAATGCTTGGCGGCGATTTGCGTTTGGAGCTTTTCGCGGCAACCGTAATTATCCCCGACAGCTGCGCAGTTGATACTGGCTTTGCCGAGCAGGATACGCTCTTGATTCAAGAGTGAAATATATAGGCTTCAAACCATTGACCGCCTGGTATACGACTTATTTGGCATATAGCCCTACCGGTCGACCTTTGGCTGGCAGGTCCGAATCTGTTTTGAGAAGCGTCCGCAACCATGACAAGCGTAGATGAGCTTTTCAAGGTAAGCTCCATTCCTCGTCATGTTCCGACTCATCGCTTACGAAGAAGAAACCGCTAGCGGCTGCGAGCGCGAAGCGGAAATTAGACATTGCAAAAGATCCGAGTACGTTCACACATCAAGCCCGGAAAATGACCATATACTAAGTCGCAATAGACGAATTATACAAAGCTGCCAAACTTGACGCGAACGGCGATGTGAAATCGAAAGGGAAGGCGCCAATGGTAGAAGATGAAGAGGAGGATGACGGCGAGGCCGGCCCCGAGCTCCCGCCCGATTTCGAAACCGAAGATATCCCCGACGACGAGGAAGGCCGCTTTTTCGGTGGAGGGATGGAACGGGAAACGGCGCAGGCCATGAACTACATCGATGAGCAAGATCAAGACCAGGGCGAGGTCGTGGTATGGATATCACCTCGGCAAGACTTGGACTGGACGCTGATCGGGATAGAACGAGAAATTCGATGTCGCATGGCTCAGGCGCTTTGCGCTGAATTTTGAGAAGAAAATATCCAAGAATGCGGAGTTGCGCGGGAAATTCGAAAACGATCCTCAGAAGTATGACCCGTGAGCGGTTGAAATGTGCAGGTACTGACGGGTACAGATTCATGGCGTCCGAGGCTGATCTAGATGCGGAGATCAAGAGTCTGTCCATTCTCTCAGAGCATACAGATCTATTCCCCGAATTCACTAAGCTGGGATGTGTTGGCTCTCTGGTATCCCTTCTTTCTCACGAAAACGCCGACATCGCCATTGACGCCATCCAAATCATTAGTGAGTTGACCGATGAAGATGTGGAAGCGGAACAGGAGCAATGGGACACCTTGGTCAATGCAATGGTATGTTTCTCCGCTTTTTGCCGTTCTATACTAACTATTCTAGTTGGATGCCGATCTTATCGAACTGCTGGCCCAGAACTTGTCGCGTTTGAATGAAGACGAAGAAGCCGACAGGGCTGGAGTGTACTATATCCTTAGTGAGTGCTGTTTATTTGATAAACGAGGCGCCACTGACATACCCAGGCGTGCTTGAAAATCTTGCTTCCCAAGCACCTATTGCAGAGAAGATCGGTCAAGATTCAAATACAATGCCCTGGCTTCTCTCACGGATACAAAAGAAAGAGAGGCCCGTGAGTCAGAACCAGCAATACTCGGCCGAGATTTTAGCTATCCTGTTACAGTCAGGCCACAAAAATAGAGAGCGGTTCATCGGGCTTGACGGAGTAGATGCTCTACTTCAACTATTAAGTCAGTACCGAAAGCGCGACCCGGAGAAGGACTCAGACGAAGAAGAATACGCTGAGAATCTGTTTGATTGTCTGGTCTGTCTTGTGGATGAAGACGCGGGGAAAGAGAAATTCCTGGAAGCAGAAGGCATTGAGCTTGCACAAATCATGCTGAAGGAAGGGAAGTTTAGCAAATTACGCGCCATCCGAACTCTGGATCATGCTTTGGGTGGGCTTGGAGGTGCAGCGTCTTGTGAGCGGCTGGTCGAAGTGGCTGGCTTGAGAACTATATTTGGCATGTTCATGCGAAAGGTAGGCTGCTTTTCCGTTCAGTGCAACATAACGCTAAACCATCACAGCAAGAAAATAAGATTATAGAGCACCTCCTTGGCATCTTTGGATCCTTACTGCGGCTGCTGCCAGGGGGCTCTGCACCGCGAATTCGAGCGTTGGCCAAGTTCATGGAAAAAGACTACGAGAAGATTGAGAAGCTGGTCAAACTGAGGCGCGACTATGCCTCAAGGGTGTCGCCGGTCGAACAAATAATCGAGAAAGAGCGAACACAATTCACAAAAGACGAACAAGAGGTCATGGAAGGGGAGTGGCTCTCACGGAGATTCGATGCTGGTCTCTTTTCTTTGCAGGTATGTTGCTCTAGCCGGGGTTTCCACTGATACTAACATGAATAGCTCATCGACGTTATTTTAGCATGGCTTGTGGCGGAAGATGATGGGGCGAAGAAGAAGATTATCTCGATCTTCTCAGATCGAGATGAGGATTTGTCGCTTATTCAAAGCACACTCCAAGGTATGTTAAAATCTTTGCTGACCAATGCATACTAATGATATACAGAGCAAATCGAGGGCCTTTCAGATGATGAGCCAGGGCAGAAGGACCACAAGGAGATGCTGCAAACTTTGCTGCAATTTTTGTAACATAGTCACGGCAAAATAATGCTGAGAACTCAATTGATCGGAATTTCCAGTCGGGTATCTCAGTTTGACCACTGCCTATGGCCGGGGATTTCCTGTTTAGATAGCTACTTTGTGCCGCCATGGACAATTAAGTGGATATCAGGACAGGAACCTCAGCATATAAGTTCCGACTACAATGATCAACAGCCACGCTAGCCACCGTCACCATGCAGGACAATCTTCAAACAGCGGAATAACCATTGTAAAGTATACTAACTTGTACTAGCCAGCATAAGGGCCATGGCCATAAAGTAAATTAGGGCAGCTGAGAGATAGCTGATGTTCTGATGCCTGAAACTTGAGGTGGCTATGGTCCACGTGATAACAGCTTCACGGCACTTCACTTCTCACCGCCTTCCCGAGCGCTAGTGGCGGCTTTGATGTCCCGACTCTCGAACGGCCTTTCTTTCAGCTTGTGTTCCTCCAGCATCCTCGACCGGGCTGGGGTATTCAATTTCAACCAGCTCGATCCCGTGGTTTCTCGACCCCTTCCTCTTTTTCCCGCCCAAAAGACTGTTTTAGGTATTACCGACTCGCAGCGGATCTTAGCAGCGACCCCCGGCGAGCGCGTCGCGCCCTTTGCGCTCTTCAACAATCAACCTTTCGCTCGAGCCGACCGCGGTCAAAATGGCCGACTATGGCGAGGCCTACGATGAGGAGTATTACGATGAGATGGATGAGGGGATTACGTCGGAGGACTGCTGGACGGTGATTTCGTCGTTTTTCGATACCAAAGGTCTCGTTTCACAGCAGCTGGACTCGTTCGATGAATTTATCTCCTCGACGCTACAGGAATTAGTAGAGGAACAAGGCCAAGTGACTCTAGACCAGACGATTCCGCCATCCGAGGATGAAGTCGACCCCGTCGTTGTCCGCCGATATGAGCTCAAATTCGGAACCGTCATGCTTTCCCGGCCGATGGCCATGGAAGGCGACGGTGCTGCTACGATTATGTTGCCGCACGAGGCTCGTCTCCGAAATATGACTTACGCCAGTCCTTTATATCTCGGAATCAGGAAGAAGGTTATGGAGGGACGAGAACGCATGGTCGGTGATGGCGACGATGACGATATGGGCGAGGATAGAAAAGCGGCGGGCACTTACCTGCAGTGGGAAGAGATGGCGTTGGCTCAGGATCAGGCGAAGGAGGAAACTGTTCACATCGGAAAGATGCCGATTATGCTCAAGTCTAAGTACTGTCTTCTCAGGGATCTGGGCGAGCAGGCTCTGTATGACTGGAACGAGTGTCCTTATGACTCTGGTGGTTACTTCATCATCAACGGAAGTGAAAAGGTTTTGATCGCCCAGGAACGCAGCGCTGGAAACACAGTTCAGGTTTTCAAGAAGGCCCCGCCAAGCCCGACACCCTACGTTGCTGAAATCCGCAGTGCCGTTGAAAAGGGGTCAAGGTTGCTGTCGCAGTTGGCTCTCAAGCTCTTCGGCAAGGGCGACAGCGCCAAAGGCGGATTCGGTCCTACAATCCGATCAACATTGCCGTACATCAAGGCCGACATTCCAATCGTCATTGTTTTCCGTGCGCTCGGTGTCGTTTCCGATGAAGATATCCTCAACCACATTTGCTACGACCGAAATGATACGCCTATGTTGGAGATGCTGAAACCCTGCATTGAGGAGGGTTTCGTTATTCAGGACCGTGAAGTCGCCCTGGATTTCATTGCCAAGCGTGGCTCGTCTCAGTCGAGCATGAACCACGAACGTCGTGTCAGATACGCTCGAGAGATTATGCAGAAGGAGCTGCTGCCTCACATCTCCCAAAGCGAGGGTAGTGAAACCCGAAAGGCTTTCTTCCTTGGTTACATGGTGCACAGACTTCTTCAGTGTGCTCTTGGCCGTCGCGATGTTGACGACCGTGATCACTTCGGAAAGAAGCGTCTTGATCTTGCTGGTCCTCTGCTGGCCAATCTCTTCCGTGTTCTCTTCACTAGAGTTACCCGCGATCTCCAGCGCTACGTGCAGCGGTGTGTCGAGTCAGAACGCGAGATTTACCTCAACGTTGGTCTCAAGGCCAGCACTGTCACTCAAGGTCTGCGGTACGCCCTCGCTACCGGTAACTGGGGAGAGCAGAAGAAGGCCGCCAGTGCCAAGGCGGGTGTGTCGCAAGTGCTCAGTCGTTATACCTACGCTTCTACACTGTCACATCTTCGGCGAACGAACACGCCCATCGGCCGTGATGGTAAGATTGCAAAACCCCGTCAGCTACACAACACCCATTGGGGTCTGGTATGTCCCGCGGAGACTCCTGAAGGTCAAGCTTGTGGTCTGGTCAAGAACTTGGCGCTCATGTGCTACATCACTGTCGGTACACCTAGCGAGCCCATCATCGATTTCATGATTCAGCGTAACATGGAAGTGCTCGAGGAGTTTGAGCCTCAAGTTACGCCCAACGCTACCAAGGTCTTTGTCAACGGTGTCTGGGTCGGTATTCACCGACAACCCGCTCACCTTGTCGAGACTATGCAAGCCCTTCGTCGGCGAAACATGATTTCCCACGAAGTCAGTCTTATCCGAGATATTCGTGAGCGAGAATTCAAAATCTTCACCGACGCCGGTCGTGTGTGCCGACCACTCTACGTCGTGGACAACGACCCCAAGAGTGAGAATTGCGGCAACCTCATCTTGAACAAGGAGCACATTCGCAAATTGGAGGAAGACAAGGACCTTCCGCCAGATATGGATGCAGAGGACCGCCGCGAGCGCTACTTTGGATGGGATGGTTTGGTCAAGTCGGGCGTGGTTGAGTATGTGGATGCGGAAGAAGAGGAAACGATCATGATCGTCATGACACCAGAGGACTTGGAGATCTCGAAACAACTGCAGGCTGGATACGCGCTTCCTGAGGAGCAAGATTCGAACAAGCGTGTGCGGTCGATTCTCAGTCAACGGGCACATACCTGGACACACTGCGAGATCCATCCCAGTATGATTCTCGGTGTTTGTGCCAGTATCATTCCCTTCCCCGATCACAACCAGTCTCCTCGTAACACCTACCAGTCTGCTATGGGTAAACAAGCTATGGGTGTGTTTTTGACCAACTTTGACCAGCGCATGGAGACCATGGCGAACATCCTCTACTACCCACAGAAGCCTTTGGCAACGACGCGATCAATGGAGTTCTTGCGATTCCGAGAGCTTCCTGCCGGACAGAACGCGATTGTCGCTATTGCTTGTTACTCGGGATACAACCAAGAAGATTCGGTCATTATGAACCAGAGCAGTATCGATCGTGGCCTCTTCCGCAGTCTTTTCTACCGTACATATTCAGACAGCGAGAAGATGGTCGGATTGACAGTGGTCGAACGGTTCGAGAAGCCCATGCGGTCCGACACGATTGGCATGCGAAAGGGTACATACGATAAGCTCGATGAAGACGGTATCGTCAATCCTGGTGTGCGTGTTTCGGGTGAGGATATCATCATCGGCAAGACCGCTCCGCTGGCACCGGACGCAGAAGAGCTGGGTCAACGGACCAAGGCCCATACCAAGCTGGATGTGTCGACGCCGCTCCGCAGCACGGAGAACGGTATCGTCGACCAAGTTTTGGTTACCACCACTCCGGACAGCTTGAGATCGGTCAAGGTGCGCATGCGAATGACCAAGGTTCCGCAGATTGGAGACAAGTTCGCTTCTCGTCACGGTCAGAAGGGTACGATTGGTATCACCTATCGACAGGAAGACATGCCGTTCACTCGCGAGGGTGTTACGCCGGATCTTATCATCAACCCGCACGCCATTCCGTCTCGTATGACTATTGCTCACTTGATCGAGTGTCAGCTCAGCAAGGTTTCTGCGTTGCGTGGATTCGAAGGTGATGCCACTCCATTTACCGATGTCACCGTCGACTCGGTCTCTCGTCTCCTCCGCGAGCACGGCTACCAGTCGCGTGGATTTGAAGTAATGTACAACGGACACACAGGACGCAAGCTAGTGGCGCAGGTCTTCCTGGGACCGACGTACTACCAGCGTCTGCGACACATGGTGGACGACAAGATCCACGCTCGTGCGCGTGGACCTACGCAGATCTTGACGCGGCAGCCAGTGGAAGGTCGTGCTCGAGACGGTGGTCTTCGATTCGGAGAGATGGAACGTGACTGCATGATAGCGCATGGAGCCAGTGCGTTCCTGAAGGAGCGATTGTTCGACGTGTCGGACCCGTTCCGAGTGCACATCTGCGACGACTGCGGGCTGATGACGCCGATAGCGTGAGTGCTACCCCTCATTTACGTGACCAGGATGCTAACCGAGAGCAGGAAACTGAAGAAGGGTCTGTTCGAGTGCCGACTCTGCAACAACAAGCACCGAATCTCCCAGGTGCATATTCCTTATGCAGCCAAGCTTCTGTTCCAGGAATTGGCGGCGATGAACATCGCGGCTCGGATGTTTACCAACCGGTCTGGGGTTTCGGTGCGGTGAGGTTGTACAGTAATTGCTCTTGTTTTTCTTCGGCTGGCGATTTCAATCTGTATTTTGGGGATATCAAGTAAAAACAGCCTTTGGCATTTCCTGGCGTATAGGCGAGGACTTATGATACATCAATACACCTAGTTCTTCTGAAGCTCTGCCGTGTCTGAGACTGACCGACGCTAGACATGCAGAATTAACTTTTCCAGCCTCGCAGTGCAAGTCCATGCCCGGTCGCCTATTGGACTGGGAATGGGAATCTCTCCGTCCGGAGTACTCTGGCCAATCTCGACAAGGAATTCGTCTGCACGGCTTCGTCAGTTGAGCCGTGTGTGCATGACGCGCAGGTGCTACTGCTACCAGCTGAGGCTGACACAGCATGGAATATTGCATCCGATGTACCGAGATCCTTTCTGCAGCTCAGCTGGTGCGCAACTCTCATGCAGAATATTCCGGAAGTCATCCAAGTACCCTTGAGTGTCTCGCCCACCGTGCTGAATGAAGCCTTGTCTGTGGTCTCACTCTCATGTAAGGCTCAATGTGATTGGCTGGGGAGGGACATCTTCATCACGGGCGCTAGCTCCATTTGTATGATTGGCTTTTGTCACCCGCAGGACGACTCTGCATCGGCCAATGAAGGCTCGCATTTTACCGCCGCAGAGCTCCACCGGCCGAGTGCCAGCGGCAAAGCACCGTCATTGGCTGCGAGCAGGCATCTATTCCTGTCGGCCACTGACAAGACTCGGACAAGACAGTCTGCGTGTGACGAGAGGATGAGAATGAATCTTGCCTGCGGGCGGTGTTTGCTGGCCTTAAGATGCGCAAGCGCCCTCCTCTCTTTCGCTCCTTTCCTTTCTCTTTTCTTTCTTCAGCAAGCGAGTCTTGTCCAAGCTGCCTTAATTCGGAGTATCCTGTGCACTGGTTGCACTTGTTTGTTTGCTTTCTTCTTCTATACCTTAATCTTTACTTGCTTCTATACAACCCTCCAGACGAGCTGTGCTCTCTGCCTTTACTGCTTCCTCTTACCGGCTCTGCTGTGCAGGATACTCCAGTTAATCAACCTACGTCGCCGGTCGACCTCAGCTACCGTACAACTTGCTCCGCCTCTATTCGTCTTAATTCTTCGTGTCAGGACTGGAACCTCTGTTGCTGTGCCTCCCAACACCAACACCAACACCAACAGAACCACTGGACGTTTACTCGGCTCTGGCAGTCATTTAAACCGTTCAGCTACGACTCACTGACACCACGACTTACTTATTACTTGCATATAATCTGATCTAATAATCGCCACCATGTCCGCTGTTCAACTCAAGTTCAACCTGCGCACCTCGTCCAACGTCAAGACGGTGCACCTGCTCGGATCGTGGGACAACTACTCTCGCCAGATTCCTCTGTCTCGCGACTCGTCCAAGCCCGGCTCGTGGGTGGGCAAGTTCCGCTTCCAGACCTCCATGCTCAAGCTCGGTGGCCGCTACTGGTACTACGTATGTTTCTTTCTCGATCTACCAGCTCCATACTAACGACAGCAGTACATCCTCGACGGCTACCACGTCTCGCACGACCCGGCTGCCGACTACACCGTCGAGCCCACCACCAACCGCAAGCTCAACATCCTCGACGTCCCTGGCGGCAAGGAGCCTGCTCCCTCGTCTCGCCGTCCCCGCCGCGGCTCGTCCGACATCGCCACTGGACGTGCCCTGTCGCCCTCCAAGATCCAGCACCCCAAGCCCAGCAAGCCCTACGCCTCCCGCCAAATCCGCGAGGCCGACTTCGCCCCCTCCCACGCCATGGACGAGCTCTCCCGCCGCTTTGAGTCCTCTCGTCTGTCCGACGACGACTACAGCGACCTGTCCCGCTCCCCGCCGTCCTCCGTGGGCTCGTCCCTCTCGTCCCGCAGCAGCGGCAGCACCTCGCCCAGCTCGCTCTCCAGCATGTCGGACCCGCCCTCCGTCTGCCACTGCGAGCGCTACGGCATCACGCGCAAGGGAGACCGCGTCAAGCTGGACTGCGGTGGTTCCCGCTGTGGATACCTCACCGAGTCGTCTGAGGACTCTTGCTCTGAGGACAGTGACAGCGACGAGGAGTACCGCCGTGCTCGTCGCGGCGCGAGGCGCCAGGGTATCGTTGTCCGTCGGTAGATGAAGCAGTCAAGGTTCTTTCTTCTTCCGCTTTAATACGACTACGACCCGTCGCTCCTCGATGACTTGCTTGCATCGGTTTGACGCATCTTGACTTGACAGGTGCAGTGCACTTGAGTACATCATTTCACTTAGCACATCAGTCACTCTTTACATTAATCACCCACGGTACTTGGCAGCTTTAGCGCCGATACCGATCTACAATGTTTCATGCAAAAGCCCAAAAAAAGGTACCCAGTCCGGACTGGCCACCTTTTCGGCACGACACGAGCTGTGCTCGACTCGCGTCCGGGGATGTGGTCAGCTGGGCTGGTGGGATATCAATGTCTGGCACAGGGACAAGACCGCTCTGTTGCGTTGGCTCCTGATGCGACGGCCTTGCGATGACGTTACGAAAATGTGGGGGTTGGAATGGGCATGAGGGGAGGGCTATGGTAGTTAGGTAGTGATGAAATAGGATATGAAGTATGATGGTGATGAATTACGACTGTTTATATATACTTGCAGCCATTGTAGATGTTCTGGCCGTAGCCCTAACTCTGGGGAACCGGACAAGCCGCTCGGATAAGCCGGAACTGACCGAAATAAATACATCATCCTCCTCCCGACTTGTCTCAACAGAGAACCACCTGCTAACCAAGATCAACACCAAAATGGCTTCCCTCGCTCCCCCGCCACCCCCGCTAACCACAACCTACAAAGAAATCAACGGCTCCACCATCACAGCAGACATCTACCTCCCACCACAACCACAGCCACATGAGCCGAGAAAGTATCCTGTCCGTACGTTTCCAACTATCCCATTCCCCACCACTATACTAAAACCAGAAAAACAGTAATAAACATCCACGGCGGCGCCTTCATGCTCGGGCACAGCGGGATGGTCTCCAAGCCGCAGATCTCCGACTGTCTCGCCCGCAACTGGATCGTGGCCGTCCCAAACCACCGCCTCTGTCCGGGCGTGGACGTGCGGTCCGGCCCAATGAGCGATATCCGCGACTTCCTCGCCTGGATCTACGCCCAGACCGACGGGCTCGATTCGTTCCTGCAAAGCCAGGAGGGCGCGGAGGGGTACTGCGTTGACGAAGAGAGAGTCATGGCATTTGGGACGAGCAGTGGGGGGATGCTGGCGCTGTCGTTGGTATGCATGTCCTCCTCCTCATCCTTTCCCCCATCCTCTCAATATGGAAGTGTTGACGAAGGTAGGGCTACGACGTCCCGCGCCCCCCACGCGCAATCCTCAACTTCTACGGCGCCGTGCACTTCACGCACCCCAGCTGGCGGGCAGAACTCCCACACGTAAGGTGCAATCTACCCACCTTCGACCCCGAATTCCTCCGCCAGGTCTATTCTGAATCCCCCATCCCGACAACCAGCGGGATCTCACTGGAAGGCCAGAGCCAGCCTCGCAACAAGCCCGATTTCCGACGCGCGCGGGACGCGTTTGCTTTGACTCAAATTGCGAATGGGCGGGTTCTCGACGCCATTTTCCCCAAGGAATGTGGGGACATACGCGATATCGACCCCGTGCAGCGGGTGGCGAGCGGGTTTCCGGCGACGTTTATTGTGCATGGGGATAGTGATCGCATGGTGAGTGTTGAGGTTAGCCGGGAGTTGTATCGGGTTTTGCGGGAGAGGGGGGTGCGCTGTGGGATGGTGGAGGTTCAGGGCGAGGATCATACGTTTGCGCTTGGGATGGAGGTCGGGAGTCGGACGTGGAGGAGGCAGAGGGAGGGGTTTGAGTGGTTGGAGGGGGTTATTCAAGAGTTACAAGTTTAGGATTGTTGGAGTCTGATATCTAGATTGAGGAGGTAGGGCATATTCGTACTCCGAGCACTCCAGCTATACATTGGAGTCACTGATTCGAAGAAAGACGGAGAGGACCATTAAGAAAGATGGCGAGAGAGTCAACAGTCCACCTGATCCAGGAAAGTCCCGTCCGAATGCATCGACAGGATCCATCAAGAGCCACCGTGGTAGGTTGTTAGCCGAGTGGGCCCTTGGGAGCAATATCCATGGACACAAACGTACTCAGTCAAGGTCTCGGAGCTCCTGCGCTTGTGGTACTTGTGTCTTCGCTCGCACTCGTACTGGTTACTGGGACGATATCCGTCGTCCATGTCCCGTCGTCGGGGGGTCTGTGATGAATGTCGTCGGGATGTCGGTTAGGGTTACGAGACCTCGATGTAGTCCGCGTCGAGTCCGCATCTTCATCGGTTGAGCTGGACTTGGGCTCGCCGACTGAGAGGGAATCGGGAATCGATGTCAGAATCATCGCTGGTGCTCCCAAAGGTCGAGGCCGCGGCTGGCAGTTCGGTTGTAGTTGGTGCATTGCTTAGTCGAGAGAACGCATTAGCAATATGTGGGCTGTTGCAGCTAGCGGCGCAATGGAACGAGGTGTTCACAGCAAAGCAGATAGGTGAAACAGCCGTTGAAGTAAGCCTGATTGTCTTACCATGATGAAGGCTTCTGCTGATTTGGAGGTTACAGCATACAATCCCTGTAGAACTTGTTCATTAGTTCAGACAGTTCAGACAACCAGACTCCTGCCCTATTAATGGACCCCAGGAGAGATTTATAGTCTACGGGGCATAGGAACTATCTTATTGGTCATTACCGCGAGCAAGGTGTAAAACCGCAAGAACAGATGGGTGAAGTTGAAGATTGTATTCCTGCCATACAAGAAAAAAAGACACACAAGAACGCTTGCTCTTCCGCTTATGAAACTGGCCGGCAAGACGGCCAACTACCCCGATGTCTCAACTCAAGCCGCTAAGAATGAGCAACCCATCTTCGCGTAGCCCCAAAGAGGCGTTCGATTCAATAGTCCTATCCCAAGCTCCCGCTAAGCATCCAACTCCTTCACCCCCTCCGGCCGCGGATCATGCGCCTCAACCTCAATCTCAACCTCCATTTCGTCACTCCCGAGCCTCCCAACCTGCACGCACGTCCACAGCGCCTTATGCCCGGGCATCCATGTCTGGAAGTTCCGCACCATAGCCTCCTGCGCCTCGCTGTCAAGACGTAAATGGTAGCTCCGCACTTTGAACACCTGGCTCCAGCCCTTCCCGCCCGCCGCGCGGAGCACGTGCTCGACGTTTGCGAAGGCCTGGTCGATTTGGGCGGGGGCTGAGGGGGTGAGGTGCAGGGTTGTTTGGTCCCAGCCGCCTGTGCTCTGTTGGTATTGAGAGTACTAGATAGGGGGGTGAGGAAGTACCTTGTCCGGAAATATGCAGGATATTATCGACGCGGACGACCTGGTTGTAGGCGTGGGAGGCTAGCGCTGCTTGGCCGAAGCCTGTGGGGATTGGCCAGTCGAGGTGGGACATGATGAGTACAAAAAGAAGGATCTTGAAGACGGAAGGTTGATAGACAGATGATTATTAGACTGTAGGAGTAGTTGGTTATATAGGATGTTGGGTCGGATGATGTCACGCTGTACGAACGTGGGTAGGATAGACAGATAGACAGCCCTAACTCATGCTGCTCCACTCTGCATGATAATCCGTGCCACTATCGCCATGCAGGAATGCCTGGCCCTGTTTCGCGAGATATAAGAGATGCGTTGACTTGATGAGTGAAGAGTCGATTGGAGATAAAGATTGAAGAGTACATCATGGAATCTAATTTTGAGAGCAATCTGGAGGGAAAGAAAGCAAAGGTGAAAATGAAATAACAAAAGAGGTTGTTTGTGTTAATTGCCTAAAGCCAATCAGACATGGCGGAGACGTCCCTGTATAGCTTCCCGACGTTCGAGAAACGGGAGGAAAAGGTCGAATGATCGCCGTACAACCGAGGGGATAGGAACTCGAGCCTACGCCTTGGCCGTCTTGTCGCTCTCCCCAATTATCTCGTCCGGCTCTGATGCGGTGCTTTCTCGAGCAGATTCTTTTGGTTCCATGGTTGTTGGTTGCTGCTGGACCTGCTCCTGTAACTTGCGTATGAAGGCCTCAGACTCGGCCGCATACTTGCAACGCTTCCGAATAGCCGCCCCATACTTGTAAAACAAGAACGGGAACGGCATGCAAGCCAGTGCTAGGAAAGCCGGTATCGACGAGGCCCAGTGAATCCCTAGCGATTCATACATGTACTTCGTAAACATGGGAAAGGCCGCTCCGAAGCAAGACCGCATGACCGAATTGGCCGCTAGAACTGATGCCGCGTAGATTGTATATGCGTCGATGAGGTAGTTCATGACTCCTAATACAATAAGGACCATTCCGAACCCAAACGGGGCGCCAGCGCTGATACAGGCCATGAAATGGACCGAAGGTGAATTCGTCCATGCAAACCAGAACAATCCCACCGGTATCGTGATCGACGCCAGTATACAAGGCGGCAATCTAGCCTCAGGGGGTGCAGCGCCGCCGTGGCGCTTCTCAGTCTTCACATAACGCATATTGTTGTCGAGGATCGTGTATACGACGGCAAGTAACATGCCCACCATGATGCCGAGAAATGGAAGGCCTCCCACGCCTTGATTCCAGCCTCGAACCTGCTGGAAGATAATTGGATATGCAGCGAATAACATGAATAGTGTTCCGTAAATGATTGCCAAGTATAATGAGAGTAGAAAGACGATAGGCTCCCGGAATAGGAGCGCCCACGGGCGTGAAAGTGCAATCTTGAATGATTTTCTCAGGTCAGGCTTTCCTTGTTCAATCTCAGCCTTACTGAGATATATCTGTCCCGTTATCGCAGACAGCTTGGCTGCTCGGTGGCGCAAGAGGACCGGCGCATATGTCTCGGGAATGAGCAAAGAGCCCATGATCAAGACGGCCCCGGCAAAGGCACCCGTAAGACCCATCACCCAGCGCCAGCCCGCCTTCATGCCTAGGAATCCGCCGATAATAGGGCCAAGAACAGGGCCTAATTAAGCATGTCAGCCGGCCATGACTTGGTAACGCCGAGCATGAGCTCGAAAAACCGACTTCCGGACGGCAGGACGTACCTAGAAATGGAGCCGCTGCAAACATACTCATCGCGAGGGCTCGTTCACTCGCCGGGAACATGTCCGCGATAACGCCCCCTGCGTTAGTCAAAGGCGACGATCCAAACGCGCCAGCAAAGAATCGCATGATCATAAGGGTCCAGCTGTTTTGAGCACCCGCGGCGCCACAGTTGAATGCTGTCAAGGCGCAGTAGGTGCCAATGAAGAGCGGTTGCCGGCCGAAGAGCTCACTGAGCGGCGCCCATAGCAAGGGTCCTGATAGCATTGTCAGATCATATTCAAGGTGTGCTTTGAACAGGTCACATACCAATTGCGAAACCTAGGACAAACAGTGAAACCCCCAACGTCACGACCTCGGTGCTGATATGGAATTCTTCCTGGATCTGTGCAGCGCCGCCTGTAAATGCAGATGAGTCCAGCGAGACCGCCAGGGTTGCAATAGCCGCTGACATCGTGATGGTCCATTTCGTCCACTGGCTGAAGCGCATTGGATTGCGAGGGTCATCAGGGATCCAGCTCACGACGTACGGGTCTTGCTCGGTTCCGGAACCCGGGTATGGGTAGTCAATGATCTCCTGGGTGACCACGCCCCGCTCAAACACCAGCCGCCAGTATGGGATGTTGGTGGTTCGGGGTGACTCATGTTTGTCGTCCATGAGTGAGAGCTGGTCAAGACGGCAACCGTTGGGTTGATGCTATCTGGTAGAAGATGACCAGTTGGTAAATCGAAAACAGGAGACGTTCTGCAGCTGCTAAATCTTTAAGATACAATCTTCAGTCATAATCAGTAGCAGTCGGGCCATGAATTAATAAGGATCCCCCTCTGATCTCCTGGGGTGCCTCCGACGCTAATCGGACGGTCGCTCGGACGGTCCCTCGGACAGTGGCCGGGCCATCGCTCGGCGTTTGCATGTCGGATTTAGCGAAGATAACCCCATCTTCCAGACGGGCGTTATGGCGATATCTTGGATGATTAAGACAGGGATCCAGATCCTCAACGGAGATGGAGATGGAGAGATGCCACCGGAGATGGAGATGGAGAGAGAGAGGTGCCACCGGGGATGATCCGGGCCGCAGCACGTGACTGCCTTCCCAGTGTCGGCGTTCCTTCCTCCTCTTCTTCTTCCTTCTCCCTCTACTCATAATCTCAAGCTCTGTCTTACAGGCGAGAGTAATGTCCGCAGACTTTCTAGCCCAGCAGCGCCGACGCAGAGACAAGTTGCAGTTGTCATGCAACATCTGCCGGAAACGAAAGTACTAAACCCTGCCTGCGTGTTGGGGAAGAGGTCTGACCGAGCATAGAGTGCGATGTGACCGAAACCAGCCTTGCAAGAACTGTGTGGCTCGGGGTGAACATGCCCATTGCAGCTATGCCACCAGTATCTCCGTTACTTCACATCGCCTGAATTCAGTCCAAAGTCATGACCGTCTCACGCGCCCTCTTGCCCAAGTATCTGAAACCACTTCCCCGTCCGATACTGCGCCTTCGATTGCATGCTCCGTCGGCCGCATCCAAGTCATTGGGAATGAAACGAACTATGTCGGAGGCGAACATTGGGCAGTACTTGCGGATACTGTAAGAGGCGAGACTCCGCTTCAACGATGAAGACTCACGCTCCCGGAACCACAGTTACTGGGTGGTCAACAGGCGCGCGAACAGCAATCATCCCGATGGCCTGACTTGCTCCTTGGACTGCGCGAGGGTTGCACAATCAAAGAACTGTTGGCGTCCGTTCCGCCCAAATCCGAAGTTGATCGGTTGATTTCAAAATACTTCAACTCGCTAGACCTGGCCGCATGTATGTGCCCCTGTCGCGCACTGCGTGTTTCTGAGTCGGAAAGAGCTAAGACGGATCGAAACATATGTTAGGGGTCAGCCATGGGCCAACGTTCCAAGAAGAAGTTCGTCAATCTGCCCTTCCGATTGGTGTGGGATGGTCGCTGATCACAAGAATTGCAGTATGAACGTTTTTGGAAGGATCCGAGCACCGCCAGTTTGAACTGGCTCAGCATGCTGTTCAGTATGATGTGCTTGGCGACCGATCTCATGTTTCAGTCCGGCGAATCGCTACCCACAAATGAATTGAAAGCGCAAGAAAACGTAATCTTATTTCGGAGGTGCAGTGCGCAGTGCCTGATGTTAAGCGACTACACCAAACCGACCACTTACACCGTTGACGCGCTAGTGTTGTATTTCTACAGCGAGTACTTACGGTGCGAAGATACCCATTTCGGACTGGATGTCGTTTTGTCGACGATTGTCCGGGTTGCAATGAGAATGGGCTATCACCGCGATCCGTCTCATTATCCGAATATCTCAATCTTTGTGGGTGAGATGAGACGTCGGCTGTGGGCCGTAATTATTCAGCTCGACATCCTGGTATCCCTTCAGATAGGCCTTCCTCGAATGATCAACGAGCGAGACTGCGACACCCAGACGCCGCGCAATATCCTTACCGAGGAGATGGATCCAAACATGACCGTCTTGCCACCATCTCGGCCAGAGTCCGCCGTTGCAGTTGTGTCGTACATTCGAGCAAAAACAAGACTGGTCATCGCGCTGGGACGGATACACGGCCATGTCACGTCAGTGCAACCGTCACCTTATGAGTCTGTAATCCAACTGCACGAGTGGTTATGTGCCCAACAAGAGGCGCTCCCGACGAGCTTAAAAATGCGGGATAGCCCGCCGGTGACTGACTCGCCCACGGTGGTGATGAGGCGTCTGCACTTGGATCTGTTGTTCCAAAGGTCTCGATGTCTGTTGCATAGGCGGTATATGAGACCGCAAAATAGGTTGTCTTGGGAGACGTGCCTTGACGCTGCACTTGCAATCACTCGCCACCAGTCGTACGTGTATCGTGAGACGCAACCTGACGGACTTTTTAGGGGGAATCTATGGAAAATTACGCACTTTGCGACGTATGACTTTCTTCTCGCCAGTATGCTTCTCTGTCTGGGTCTTCGCTCTTGTCCTGGATCGGCAACGCGTCCCAATTGTGGGCGTCGCACAGAATTGTTAAGCGCCTTGGAGGAATCACGTAATATCTGGATGGAGTGGTGTACCGAGGGAAAGAGGTCTAGACATGTATTGGACATTGTGAGACCAATGCTGGATCGAGTAAAAACGGACGCGACTTCATCCTCCAGGGAACACACTGCGCAGGATACCGCGTCCATCATGACTCTGAGTAGGTTACTAACTCGCAGGGGATAATCAAAATTGCTAACATATTGCACATTAGACTCTGAAGGAACTCCCGGTCATAATACGTTCGTGTTATCAGCGCCCGATACAGGCCAAACTGAAGCAGTAGATATGGCAGAGATCTCTCCCTCCCCGGGGATCTTCGACCCTATGGAACACTTTGACTGGGTAAGTGCGCCCCGACAGATATATGTTGTTGCAGAGCTCATTGGCCTTTTGAAAGGCATCTTGGGATACGTCCCTACAGGAAAACGGGATCTATTTGCAACTTTCATCAAACGATAGGGTATTCTAGCCGAGTCCCTGCAAGGCTCAGATTTGTAATCGTGCCCTGCGAATCCGCCGCAATCTCTGCATACCGTACAGCGACGATGCAAGTACGGCGGCACAGGAGATGAGAACAACAACGGTAAAGGCGTGTGGACTCTCCTCAGAATGGTTGACCAAGTTCATACCGTACCAGCCTGCAACCAAAGTGGCACCCGCCAACGCCAGCATCAAGATCTCGATTCTCGCTTCCAACACCATGATTTGATTCCGCCGCACGCTCAACGTGTATTGGATTGTCTCTTCGGTCCGTCGGATATGGCTCATCAGGCTTGCCGTCTCCTGGCCAATGGCACCACTGGCCTTGAAGTAGGCTTCAAAAAGATACTCGACACTCTGATGCTCTTCCAACCCATGTGGCTTTCCAGCCCGCTTGTCAGTCAGATACATGTTGGCCATGTCTTCGTCTTCGTCCAGAACCTCCTGAGCGACAGTTTGCACCTGGAGTGCCCGCTGTTCGACACTGATGAGCTTTCGCTTCAGTTCGAGGATTGTGCGTAGGTGAGAATGGATGAGACTTTCTTCCCCATCCAGCGTGCTCGAATTAGCCAGACGTAGTACCTTGGTGACTTGCTTCTCAAGCAACATATACTCGGCCTCGAGTACTGATGTCACCGACGACAATGCCGTCTCCAACACGTATAATTCATAAGGCTGGCTATCTGACTTGCCCAGTTCTTGACCCCGTATATTGTCCTCCATATTATGGCTGAATATGCGAGACACATAATGCCTATCAGCGTTCTGCACATCGTCATCTGACGCGCTCGCTTCATGAAAGAGTCGGGCGTGGTCATGCTGCACCAACACCCGCAGGTCAAAAAAGTGAAGCAGAAGCGTATGGTCTCGAACCAAAATATGCGGCGATCCTGACTGCTGGTCAAAGACACGCAGATCCCGTGAACTCAGGCCATATTTCTCTGCTACGCCGAGTTTGGTCGCATGCCCTGCTCGGGACATCGCGTCGTCACGGTGATACTCTGTGTATTGCATCATTGCATTTCCGTCCATAGGCCGTTGTGAAAGCTGCAGCGATAAATCAAAGAGGCTCTGATTCTCTGCTCTACAGCCCGTTGGTGCAGTAAGCGTATGGATCGATTGAGCGCCCCCTACGTGTCGTTTCCAGATGCTCTGCACAAGGTCGACACCAAATGCACCGACTCTCCTGGGCCCCGCGCATGAAGCAGGCAAAATGACACCAAATTGTCCCCAGGCCATACATAGCGGGCGCATTGTGACAGGCTATTGATTTGCTTAGGTTTGGGAGACCTATCTCGACCTCGACTCTCGATGGTTTAATGCGACGCGGGGCAATGTCCGGCCGGTCGGCGGTGCATTCCTGCCAAGCTCTTCGGTCTCGGATTGATCCCCGACAGGCGTTCGGAGATGCCTACATCACTCAAGCGGGCAGCTATGCCTTTGATTATACTCTTCTCAACTCGCTGGGTATGACTTCTCATCTCACTGTATCCGACAATGGCACTGCCGCCTCTATCAACTTTGCCAACCGATGTTTTGAGACCCAGACGGCTTTCTCTAGCGGTCTGGCTGTCCGAGCACACTCATTCCGGGCAGTACGGAGGATATAGTTAGGGCAAAATGGCAAGTACTCAGCCTGGTGATAGTCCGGACGCCCGAGTGCCCTAGGCAGAGCACTTCTGCGGGTCGAGCTTTAGCTGCTCTGTGGTTTGAGCCTAAGCTTTTTTCACTACGGTTTGAAGAAACCTTCTAAGGTACTTGCCCAAATCACTCTTATATCAATAACGTACAATCTTGGCTACAAAGGATCAACTTTGTTATAGCTACACTAGCAAGCAACCGCCAAACAGCAAAGTTTATGTAGCTGGTAGCAGCCAGGGCCACAAGGTAAAAGCAGATGAGAGATGACAGGTGTTGCTCATTGAATATAACTAATTATTCGCAGAAAGTCTAGGTAGGCCATCATACTCCGCAGGAAGGCGCGATTTGGCTAGACGCTCTAATGATCTGTCCATTAGGTACGTGAACTATCCTGCGCCATGCCATATTGTTGATAGGTTGGCCGATTCAACCTTACATTGGGTCGAATTTTCGCCGGTCGCCTCACGAGATATGAAGCACGTGTAGTGTTGAGCTACTACTGTTGTTACGCAGGCTCAGTCCTTACTCCGGTGTCTCTTCCGAATCTCTTCTGAGCCATATCTCCCTTGTTGAGCCTTGACCGATTCTTCAAGATCTGGCCTACGTCAATAAGAGCCTTACAACGAACTTACCGTCCAGCAAGCTTCTTACCCACCCAGTCGTCTATCTCTATTTTTTCTTCCGGGTATAATTTCCGCTGGTGAGCATAAAAGAATTCAAGTCTCCACAGTTTGCTTTCCCACTGTCATCAAACAAGGTACTCATGATAACCACGCGGATGGAAGCAACGTCAACAAGAGCAACACCAATGTCGTCATTCACAGCTAATAAGACATCTTGGCACTTGCCTACAGGATCCGGCTCATTGTATTAGAGGCCTTACTGCTAGACGGATGTAGCGTGGCTCGCTTTGCTACGGTGTTACGATGGCAGGCGATTATTGAGCGCCACAAATTCGCCCGAATCGCCCTCACATCATCACGTCTTGCTGGTTTCGATTCAATAACCATCGCAATCGAGTTCTTGTGCAATACATATGGTTCTGCATACAACTCGAAGAGTATGATTGTACCCAGTGCGGGCCTATACCGCTATCTCAAGAACACAAAGTGACCGATGCGGATAATTCCCGGGTCACTACAACGTTCCAGGATCTGTTCTCGACTCTCAGCATATGGGAGCCAAACGGCAACTTGCTTTTCAATATCAGCATTCACTCTTCCAGCGAAATCAAGGCACTGGTTTATGTATCTAAGCTTTGAGTCTGATCCATAACAGCTAGGTCGTATGCATCGCCGACATATTCGCAGATCTGGCTGTGGATCTACAGTAAGGTGTGATAGGGGACTCATCGTGAGCCTAACCGTGATAGAAGAAAGGTCGCATCCGAGAGAAGGATGAGATGGTCAGGCTATAACTAGGACGTGCTAAGACATTACCCCTCGTCTAATGGCCCAGCTATTATACCTCTTGGCTTATAAGCTGAAGGATATGATACCATGTGTATACTACACTTGTCTGTAATCCTGTCGAGGCTCATCTATACACAGCACCGTTGAACCCTAGCCCAGCGAGTCCTAAGTCCGGTATACTACGCTTTGACAGCAAGACTACTGGTGTTGCGCTATTCCATGCAGAATCCAAAGGGGCTATTGAAACAGGTGGATTCTATGCAAAGGCTACCGTATATTACGATCAAAACGGAAATTCCAGCCGAATGGCCCGGATGCTGTACACGTGGCAGCCCATCCCCTATTAAAGCACCCTTTGCTCTATGAACTCCAACCTAACCGTGAAATATCCCTTCTCATAACTACCTGGAATATCCCTTCTCATTACTACCATACCCACAACCCTCGCCCTCCCCCCTCTCCAGCATGGACGCAAAGCAACACGGCAGCGTGAAGTGGTTTAACAGCAACAAGGGCTTCGGCTACATCGCACAAGATCACGGCGGCGACGATGTCCGTTTCCACTTCTCGGTGATCCAGGTGCGTATGCCCAGCTTGTCTTTAGGATCCAAGGTTAACGGGCATGGATCAACCAGGGCGGCGGTCCTCAAGGCCTGGATGAGGACCAGAGGGTCTCCTATCATGTTAGAAATGGGCCAAAAGGCCTGATGGCTACAGAGGTCGTTCCCCTGGGACCGTCTGACGAGCTGGGAGATACGGATCATGCATGTTGTGATTAATGGCTGGGTTGGGCCCATGTGGTTTGGCTTCTTACCTCTCTATATCCGGAGGGCTTCATTGGACTACGATGGTTGTGCCTTGCTTGTGTCGTTGGTTTGCCTGGGGGTCTGGAAGTAATTGGGATGGTATGCAGGGCTTAGGGCTTGCCAGATCACAGATAATTGTATGCTGGCATGCAACTGCAGTTCATGATGACAGTAATGGATACTCCTCCATATCCCAGACTTGACACCGTGCTCAAGCCTCCGAATCAGGATACCTCCCCAGCTTAAACAACCGCTTCGCATTCTCCCTGCCCACCATGCTATACCCGTCCCTCCCCAAAGCCTCCGTCAAGGCCTCCTCATCGCCATCAAACCAGCCCGCCCCCATCGGAATCGTCTCATACGGCGTATCAACACTAAACATGATCCTCTCAGGGCCCAGATAACTCGCAACATACCGAACCGTAGCCGTCGAGAAGTGCCCACTCGTCGTCACCCAGATATTCTTCTTAAAGTAATAATAAATGTCCCGCTGACACATGACATCCCCGTTCTTCCTCGCAAGCGGACGCTCCACATCCTGCAGCCAGTGATTGATCCGCCAAAAGTCAAACGGGACATGCTCGCCCAGATGGCCAACAATCACCTTCAGCCCAGGGAACCGATCAAACACCCCGTTCGTGACCAGGCCCAGCAAATGCAGCGACACGTCGTTCGCAAAGCTCAGCGGCGGCCCGACCAGGTACTTCCGCTGTGCGTACATCTGCGCCTGGTACCGGCCGCTCGGGGCAGACGGGTGCAGGTACACGGGGACATCGAGCTCCACGCACTTCGCCCAGAAGGGATCGTACCGCGGCTGGTCGTAGAAGAGGTATGTTTCGCCGGAGGCGCCAGCGTGCTGGTAGTTGTTCAGCAGGGCGCCGTGGAAGCCGAGACGCGTGACGCAGCGCTCGAGTTCGTCGGCGGCCTGGGACGGGTCGTGCATGCTCAGCGCGGCGAATGCGCCGACGCGATCGCGGTGGTGTCTGATCTCGGCTGCGATCTAGTCGTTTACTTCTTTCGCGCGGGACTCCGCGGCTGCTTGCGAGGGGATCCCTTGGATGCCCGGCACGGTGTGCGAGTAGATGGTGTATCCGATGCCGTGGGCTGTGGCTTGCTGCAGGCGCTCGCCCAGTGGGTTCTTGATGTGGTCGAGGTAGCGGTTCAGGTCGTCGGGGGCGATGAAGAGGGCGGCTTGGTCGCGGCTGGAGTCCGCTTGGCTGGGGAGCTCGAAGGCTTCTTCGAAGTTGACTTTGCCGCGCATGCTGAGGGTGTGATGCTATTACTCTTGACTCGGGGATGCTCTATTCAGCGAAGAGATCCTGTATTCATGGGTTGAGGCCATGATGATATCATGGCTAGATCACTGCCCATCTTCAGAGGTCTTCCGATAGAATAGCATGCTTTTGTACCTGGAAGATACTCTGAGCAGCTGGAACCTGTTACTGTTGCTAGCTACGAGGTAATATAAGCCCATGGTGCCCATCCGAGAGGATCTACATCTGACCAGCCCAGCCGACAGTCCATGGCCTCTTCCGAAAGGCTGAAGACCCACACGTCCGCTATCCGAACGGCGAAGACCTTGGCCTGTCGTAGCCCAGTGACGTCCTACCGAAGGTAGACGTATATTTGCAGCTGCAGGCTTGTAGGGATCTTGATTGTCAATCCGTCATCGCCTCCGCCCTCTGCGCCCTTGTCAGCGCGCCTGGTCTGCCCACCACGGCCTTCCCAAACCCTCGTCTACCCTCTCACTGATTCATCGACTTGGCTGGGCTAAAAAGTCCTCGTCCTACGTACATAGATACGAAGAGCAAAAGTCCCTGGACCTTGCGCCCGCGGAAATGCTCGCATTCGATACAAGGGCGCAACACATGTTGGTCCATAGGGTACGAAGTACCAGCAGAAATTGCAATCAATGATCTCTTGCTCCTTCTATCGGGATATTATGAACGCTAAAGTGTGCGTTGTTTGAATGGGATGGGGTGGTTGGAATGCGACCTCTTTGGTGCTCTATCATGGTTACGCTGCGTCTTGCCCTAAGTCGCCGTCCTTGGTGGGGATCTAGCATCGTGCTAACGAGCCTTGCCCTGTGGTTTGAGATGTGAAGCATTTAAATGTGTATTCGCTGCTGTGAACGCTGGAGAGCGTTCAATGTCTTGCTCACTTGACTAGTTCTTGAAAGAGTGGCCATGGTCTGGAATGTACTAGGCCTACCTACATCCATTGATGGCTTCCTCCTGTGACATACCAATCTGCAGTATCAGCCGTGGGAACCAAAAGATCCGGAACCTACTATGCTATCCGTCAAAAGGCTAGTTTGAGGTCTGTATATTCTGCTTCAATGTGGCATAGGGCCTCCATTGATTGCAATTACTGTGTCAACTCCATAAGGATGCTAAAGACTGCTTCACACCTTCCATCTATACGACTACCGCCAGATTCCCTGGGGACATTTGCTGCTTAGCTACTACTTCTCCAACGTACTGCCTAAGCGAACTGGACCGGACTTGTTTGTCGCCGAGCTCAGCACCAAACAGGACCAACTCCGCAATAACCTACCCATTGTCTACAATTGATTCCATGGAAATGGAGTTTTCTCATTCCATAACCTAGAGATCATATGGCAAGATTAACCGTCACCGCGCAGACGCGCATCCGACATAAGGGAACCACTCTTGGTCGGGAGTATAGCCCTAACTAGGGTACATCAAGACAATGCAGCCATCAGCATTTCCGGACTATCGTACAGCGCTGGTCTACCTCTTCGTCTTCCTAAACGCTAGAGGCCGGGAGCCTACTTCGTACCGGTTGAATGGGGAAGAGGAGTGTAACGATGAATCAACAGCTGCCATAGCCCTAATTCTACCTCCCTCCATCCACCCTCCACCCCTCCAACACCTCCCCCCTAACCGCCATACCCAACATCGCCATCCCAAACTCATCAACACCCCCAGGCCCCATACCAAGCAGCGAAGCACACTCAAAGCGCTGCAGAGCCATCCCTCCCAAGCCCACGCACTCCTCCCACTCAAGCGCGCTCTCTGCATCCCAGAGCCCAGCGCGGTTCGTGTACATGATGGACCCCGGGCACGTCGCCCAGCGCTGCTGCAGCGCGGCGAAGACGCGCGAGAGGCTCATTGCTACAAGCCAGGTGCGTCGGATGCTCTCGGCGAGGATCCAGAGGTGCCAGTCTTGCTGGGGGGATGACGAGTGGTAGGTAGAAGTAGCCGGCTGGATTGGGACTGTGTCGAGGTTATCGCTTGAGAATGCCCTTGCAGCCGCGTGGAGGAGTGTATGGGCCCATCTCTCCTGCACGGCTATGTGGCCCTGCGCGACGTACCGGGCGCGGATGTCGCCGTCCAAAAGGCCGATGATCTGGTAGGTTATGAGGGCGTGCAGCCTTGCGAGTTGGGCGACGAGGTCCAGCTCGATGTCTTTATCCCGGTCTCCCCTGTCCATGTCCATGGCCACCCACTCCTCCCCTCCATCATTCAACTCCAGCGCGACCCCGTTCTCGTGCAACAGAGCATTCGACCGATCCTCTACGATCTGGAGGATGGTTTCCGTGTTCGCCGGCGTGCGGTGGATGTAGCTTGCCAGCGTGGCGTAGGCGATCTGCACGGACGCCGGAAAGCTGACGCTGTACAGACGGGTGTGGATGAAGGGGTTGCTGCCGGCTGTGATCCAGCGCTTGAACCAGGACTGCAGGGTTGCGATGTACCACTTCATCATTGCGGTGGTGACGCCTACATCGGCTGATGTGGCTACGTCGGGTCGATAGGATATCTTCCACGTCTCGGGGGCAAGGAACCATGCTGTTTTTGCTGGTGTACTTGGCATTGGAATGAGCGGCGAGGAAGCAAAGCCATTGTGTATGAGTGGGAAGTCCACTAGCATGAGGTCGCCTGCAAGTGCTTCAACTGTGTCGTCCACAGCCAGCAGCCCTAGTCCATCTCCCGCCTCGACTCTCGGCAGCACCCTTGCTGGCCGTGACGAAGGAGCAGCATGTGCCCTGCTTGGCTGCGGATAGACGCAGGACACGCCCTTGTCCGCGCATCGAGCGCACGAGGGCCTCTGCCGACCGCACTTCCGCTTCGACCGTGCGCAGGCGTTGCAGGCGTTGCAGGCGTTCGAGTTCGACTCGGCGGGCGATGCCGTTGTTGCATGCTATGCTATTCATTGGAGGCTCTGGGGCTGGCCTCAAGTCATTGCTTACAGTAGTGCATTTGTCATCAGCTGGGCACCGACAGAGCTATTGGGTCATCGTCCGCACGCTAGCCCGACGGCGGCGTAAGCCCAAGCCATTAGTATGCAGGCGAAAGCCTTGATAGGTGGGAAAGGTGGCTGATGCCGAGCCCTAAGCGGACCTGGACTGCGGTGCGGGCTAGCTCCTGTAATTCGCAGGACGCTCTGGGTATATAGGGAATGCCTCGCACCGTGGTCGATGCTGGTTGCATTCCATCAAAGTTAGGGTTCCATTCAGAGAGATCACTCAGTATGTCCGTCTACGTGATCACCGGCGTCTCGAAGGGAATCGGGGTGAGTTTGCCCCTGCCTCTGCTGCATCACAACATACATCTAAAACTCCTCAGTTCGAGCTCGTCAGGCAGATCTCCGAAGACACCAACACCCTCGTCATCGGCCTCGTCCGCGACAAAGCCGCAACTGAGAAGAAGGTGGCCGCTGAGCTGGGCCACCGTCCCAACCTCCACATCCTGCACGGCGACCTCACCGACTAGGCCAGCCTGAAGCAAGCCGCTGCCGACACGGCCCAGATCATCGGCGACCGGGGCGTCGACTACCTTGTTGCCAACGGGGCCTTCCCGTCTCACTTTGATGCTTATGACCCAATTGGTAATCTGTAGGTTCACTACCCCCCTTGCCTATCCGGCCAGCTAGTCCCTAACGTCTACACGCAAGAGCCACCAAACCCCAAGAGCTCGAAGCCGTCTGCTCAAAGCTCTTCCAAACCAACGTCGTGGGCAACATCCACCTCTTCAACCTCTTTCTGCCCTCTGTAATGCAAGGCAAAGTGAAGAAAGTGATCGCCATATCCAGCGGCCACGCAGACCTCGACCTGATCAACGCCCTCGAGGTCGAGAACAGCGCGCTGTACGCTGCGTCCAAGGCAGCCATGAACACGATCGTCGCCAAGTTCAGCGCGCAGTATAAGAGGGACGGCGTGCTGTTTGTGGCTGTTAGTCCGGGCGTTGTGGAGGTCGGGCATTATGAGAATGGTGCGTACCTTTATCATGCCCTAGATCTGGTGGTGCTGTGCTGATGCTCGCATGCGTACTAGTGCTGCCAGAGCAGATAGAAGGCTTGCAGAGATTCATGGGCAAAATTGCGGCGTATGCGCCGCACTTCAAGGGCCTAACGCCCGTTGCCGAGGCGGTTCGCACGCTCAGGGAGACCTGGGAAAGGCTCAGCATTGAGGGTGGATTTGCGGGGGCGTTTGTCTCGCATTTTGGGAATAAGCAGTGGTTGTGATGGATTGCTGAGCCTGCCAATGTGGACAAGTGAGCGAATGCCTCGGTCGTGGACAGGGCTGATGGCCACGGGTTACTACGCGGACTGGACTGGGGGCTTTTGTATTCACTTTGTCCAAGTGCCATAAGGACCGCAAGAGTTGAAACAGCTTAGATGTTGGAACCAATGGAGCTTTAGAGCGCGAGAAGCTCAACAACAGAAACCCACAAAATCACGCATCGTCTGCCACTCGCGCATCGGGCTGCGTACACATTTCTGGAAATCATCATCAACTGCACCAAAGGAGAACCAGCGGAGGTCTGAAACAAGTTCCAAGGATGGAAAGCAAGGTAGTATGACAAGACGAGTAGACTCGCCCTCTGGGCCATTGGGATGGAGAAAGAAGGTGTGAAGACAGAACCATGGGCAAGCCGTCGCCTTATATAGACAGCCCACTGCCCATATTGAATGTCTGGTAAGGAGGACCCTGCATAGCCCTATGTACCTAGTCAGACAGGCGACATCAGGTCGTCTGTGGGATGCCACAGCCCTGAAAGACCTCGGTGCAACAGCGGACTTAGTCCATCATAGATAGCGACGAGTACGACCCAGCATGGAAGCCCTAGGCCTTGTCCACACGGCACACACTAGTACTGGATTGATCAATAAAACGGATTCATCTGTGGAAACGAGGGATCTGAACGAGCGGATGGCCAGTGATGGGTAGCAAATAGTATACCTTTTACGCCTCCAGGGCTTATTTCACATGGAACCGGCGCTTGTTATATGGTACCTAGTTATCTCGAGTCCGTTCTTGAATTCCTCCTATCTTGTGGTTTGGATAACCCCGCGTACATGTCCACGGGTATGTCAAAACAACTACCTCATATACAGAACGCTTGAACATCGCCCCCTGGAACTCGCCTGGTATTGCTTTTTGTTTTCTAGAAGCCCACGAGACCCTATGTCCTCAATAACACTATAACACCACACCTGGAACGTCAATGCCCAGCTAATGTGCGTGGATAAACTAGGGAATGACCTCGAATAACAATCTCTCAGAGGAAATTTATCCAGCATTAGTTGGGGTTGGGCTTACTTGAATTATCATACCTATATAAGGTAAGTTGGAGAGGAGGAGTTGCTCAGAGACAGATTAGGGCTACATTGGCTCTGGCGGGATGTCCTTGATGCTGTACCTAGCCGCGGACGGAATGGTTGCTGGGGTATCACTCAGGCAAGATGGCCGAGCTACTCTTGCCAGTTTTGTCTTTTTGTTATACCTTGTCCTTGTTCAAGCTGTGTCGGCGGGTGTATAGATGAACGACTGGCCATGGACTGATACGGGCAGCAGGTAAGAAGTGAGAACCAATAAATAGCTCGCAATTACAGTGTAGCCGTGTTGTGACTGATCATTAAGTCATATTAACCGATTCGTTAACTACAGCATGATGCGCCATCAAATGTACGTAAGAAATGCAAACACCTGACAGCAGCAGATTACCGCCCGAGACGGATCACACCGGCGGCCATCAGCTTCTGGATCTGCAGCCGGACCTGCGTGTTCTTCATGTGCTCTTGCAGGGCCGCGGGGTCGCCCTTGGCTTGTTGCAGGATGCTCTGCATGACGGGGTCTTGGAGGATGGACATGATCTGGCCAGTTAGCTATGGACGAGTTAGACGGTGGTTGGGCATACCTCTGGGTCGTTCTGGATGCGCTGCATGGTCTCCTGCTCGGTCTCGCCGGCACGGGCGCTGAACTGCGCGTCCAGGACCTTCTGCTGCTGCTGCTCGATCTCGCGCGCGTGGCTGCCGTCGTCGTGCTCGGCGGCGGCGCTGCAGGCGTCGATGGCGCGGCTGTATTCCTTCATGGCGGCGAGAGCCTGCGATTTGCGGATGTAGGCGCGGAAGAACTTGGGGTCGCGGGCGATGGCCTCGTCGCAGTCCTGGACGGCCTGGGGGAACGCCATCAGCTTGATCAGCGCGGCGGCGCGGTTGCTGAAGCCACGGGGGTCGTCGGGGGCTCGCTTCGTCATCTCAGTGAAGGCGTCGACGGCAGCGGGCCAGTCGGCTTCCTGGAACTTCTGCTGGCCGAGCTCACGGGCCTTCTCGGCTTCGGCGGGGTCGATGTAGGCTTCCTTCTTGGCCGTGTCGCGGGCCTTCTCGGCGTTGCGCAGCTTGGTGAGGGCGTCGGGGGTTCGGTGCTCGGTGAGAGACTTGTTGTAGTTCTCGATAGCCTTCTCAAGGTCTCCCAGCTTCTCGTACGCGGTACCAATTCGTGTGAAGGCCTTGGCGATGTGCTTGAAGTCGGCGCGGAGGTCACGGCCCTCCTCGATGGCGGTCTTGCATGTCTCAATGGCACCCTCGAGGTCGCCCTTCTCAAACTTGGCCGCACCGATGTTGTTGAGGTATGTGACATCCTTGTTCAGCTCCCACGCCTTGGTGTAGTGTTCAATAGCCTCGTCAAACTGCTTCTTTTTGTAGAAGTCGTTACCGATCTTCTTCTCGGCGTCACCAGCCTCCTGCGCCTTCTTCTTGGCAGCAGCCTCCTCATCTTCAGGCTCGGGCGCGGGCTCAGGCTCCTTCTTCGGGGGAGGTGGGCGGGCGTCGGGCATCGGGACGTCCTCTTCAGCCTCAGCAGCAGCCGCGGAGGGACCATCCTGGGGAGGAGCGCCGAAGTTCATATCAATACCAAGCAAAACGCTCATCACCTGCAGGAATCGCGGGTCCTTGATCTCCTCGCCAATGTTGTTCGGGTTCTGCTGGATCTTCTTGAGTTTGTTCATGAAGTCGGCGTCGGCGAGGAATCCGGAGGTCTTGGGGTTGCTGGCGAGTTTCTGGAAGAGCTGGGGGTCGTTGAAGATGTTGCCGAGTCCGCCCATGGGGTCGCCGGTGACACCGTCAGCCTGGGCCTCGGCGTTGATGGCGCGCTTCACGGCGTCGAGACCGTTCTTGGCCTGGGTGTTGCCGGGCTCGAGCTTGATCGCCTCTTCGTACGCATCGTGGGCGGCCACTATACCAGCATTCCATCATCAGTATATAAGCCAGTATAGATAAAGGCAGCGGGACGTACGTAAATCTCCGATTCCACGGTAGGCGGCACCCTTGCGCTGGTGGCCCTTGGACCAGTCGGGCTTGATCTCGACGGCCTTCTCAGCGTCGGTAAGCGCCTTCTCGTATTCTTGCTGGGCGGCGTAGACAGCGGAACGGTTGGAGTAGAGGACGTGGTTGGTAGCGTCGAGCTCGATTGCCTGAGTGAACTTGTCACTGGTTTGATCAGCGCCGCCTCCAGAATGCAAAGCGGGGTCGGTATACATACATGGCAGTCGGGTAGTCCTTAGCAGCGAAGGCCTTGTTGCCCTCGGCCTTTAGAGCGTCAGCCATGGTGTGCGCGTGTGTCAGTTGATGAGAGTGAGATGGAGAGAAGCAGGTCAAAGCGACTGAGGCGAGGCAGCTGGACTAATATTGAGGACTCCGAGCTTCTGGAAATTTCCGAGACGCTGAGCGCCAGAACGCCAAGCCTGCTTGAATGGAGCTCCTGCGCTAAGCCATCCGTGGACTAGTGTGACCGGGCGGCGCTAGGCCAGAAAGAATTTCTCCGCCAAAAAACATCTTCCTGTCACCAAGTCACTGTCCACAAGTTCACACCCGGGGCTGCTGGCGAAGGCTTCAGCCATCGACGATTACGGTCCCCTCGGTACCCCCCGAACATGCGATTCCGCGAATCCCTCCGGTGACCGACGCTCAGTTCTCCCTCAACCATGGCCTCCGCGGGGTCTGGCGGCTCCGTGACCGAGCTCGCCTCGAGACTCTACGACGCATGCCTGGCCAACTTCCCCATCGACCACCTCTTCTACCAGCAAGACCTCCTAGGCCTGGACATCATCCCGAAAAACGACCTCCCGCTCCTCCTCCAATGCACCCAGTCCCTCGTCGACCAGAAGCTGCTGCGCCTCCTGCAGGGCAAAAATGACCGGCTCGCGTGGAAGCTCATTGCGCGCGAGGACGCCGAGAAGTACGCGCACCCCCATCTAGCAATAACGTACTAATCAGTTTAGGCTGCAGAACCTTTCCCCCGACGAGAGCTTAGTCTACAACGTCATCCACTCCACCGGCCGCTCAGGCATCTGGGTGCGCCAGATCCAAAGCCGCACGAACCTGCACAAGTCCATCCTCGACCGCTGCCTCAAGTCCCTCGAGGGCAAGAGCTACATCAAATCCGTGCACAATGTCAAGTTCCCCAGCCGGAAGATGTACATGCTCGCGGGGCTGGCGCCGAGCGAGGACGTCACGGGCGGCGCGTGGTTCACGGACGGCGTGCTCGACGAGAACTTCATCGGCGTGGTCTCGGGCTTCATCGAGTTCTCCGTTAGCAAGAAGAGCTGGTACGAGGTGCCGGCGGCTGATCGGGCACGCGCTAAGCGTTTGAAGACCGCTGATGGCTCTGCTGCGGCGGCGACGGTCAAGAAGGATGGTTCCGCGAAGTACCTCCCCTATCCGGCGGGCTACACGGGGTACCCGACCATCGCGATGCTCACGGCGGCCGTCAACCAGAGCGGCATTACGCCCGTGCGGCTGGGCGAAGAGAGCGTGACGCAGCTGCTCGAGATGCTCTGCTACGACAATAAGCTCGTCGCGCTGAACAACGGCGAGGTCTACAAATCCGTCATGAACCCGGAACAGGTCAAGGCGCGCCAGGCCCGCAAGCCGAACGAGGACCGCGCCGCGGATGACGACCGGCTCGTCCTGAACGGCATGACGGAGGTCCCCTGCGGCCACTGCCCGGTTTTCAACCTGTGTGTGCCGGGGGGTGCGGTTAGCCCGGAGAATTGCGAGTACTTTGAGACGTGGATTCATGAGAAGGGGCCGCTTTCTTTTTAGCGGCGATTAAAAATGTGTTTGTTGCATAGCGATGGCGTTGCATGTGATTTGGGATGGGTTCGACTATGAGTATAGGACGGACAATGTAAGGGAATATATATACCAGTTCGTAAACAAACTGTAGAGATAATGTTTCGATTCGTAGATGGATATCATAACTCATAAATCTGGTAATTATCTATTCACCCCCCTTCGCCGCCGAACAATCCGGACAATACCACTTCCCAACCGGCTCCCTCGTCAACCCCACGCACTTCCAATGGAACCACTCATACTTGCAATCGTTGTTGTCGCACGCCACCATATCCCCATGGCTGACGGTCCGACACGTACAATACACCTGGGTGTCCTCGTTCCCCTCGTCCTCGTCCTCGTCCATGTTCACGTCGCCGCTGTCCGAATCGGAGAGCTCCGCGCTGCTGAGCATGGAATCGTCGTCGTCGTCGTCGCCCCCGGACAGCGTTTTCTTGTGCGCCTTTAACCGGCTCGTGCTGGACGAGCGTTTGTTGTGCTTGCCGTTGAGCGATTTGAGTTTCTTGAGTTGCTGGTGCGGCGCGACTTTCTTGGTCAGCGCTTTCTTGGTGATTCCCGCGGAGCGTGGGCCGGCGCTGCCTGCGCGGCTGGAGGACGGGGTCCCGGCTTTGGGCGTGCCCGGGCCGAGCGAGGACTGGCGGAGGTTGGAGGAGGCGGCGGGGAGGGAGCCGAGGGTTGTGTTGAGGCGGCGGCGCTTGCTGTCGATGGCGCCGGCTGAGGATTCACGGTGGCGTTGCTGGAAGTGGGCGGTTCCGGCTGGGGTGGCGGGGGCGGAGCTGCGAGCGGCTTGGGAGAGGGCGGCGGCGGAGTGGGAGCGGTTGAGGGAGAGGTTGAGGCGGGGGGTTGCGCCTGTGACTAGGGGGTTTGCGTTGCCGGAGGATGCGGCGAGAGGGGAGGAGTAAGAGGCGGCGTCGGTGGAGGAGTCGGGGAAGAAGATCTTGGGCGGATCGCGGTATTGGTCTTTATTGTTGAAGAGGGAGGGGATGGGAGGGTCGTTGGAGAGGACGTTGTCGTTCTGGAGATCGCGGATCTTGACGTCGAGTTTCTTGATCTGTCGGTCCAGCAGGATACACGCCTTCTCGCTCAAGTGGATCTTCTCGTCCTGTAGCTGGCTGGACCTGTCGAGGTTCTGCAGGACGATCTTGGAGTACTGCTCCTCTTTTGGGTTCGGGGTCAAGCTGCCGTTGAGTTTGATGAACTTTTGGATGCTGGCATCGCGCGAGTTGATGATGGTGCGGCAGTCCTGGATGATCCGGTCTTTCGCTTGGATCTCTTCCATCAAGTGGTTGATCTCCAGCGGCAGGTTCGCGACATCGTGCACGAACTGCTCCAGGACGGAGGCGCAATCTTCCTGGCCGTGGGCCATCGTATGACGATCTCCGGGCTCTTTGTCAGGCCAATTTGGGCAGCTTCGATATGGCGACGGCAATAGGAGGCTGAGGCGAGAGGAACGGCGACAGATTTGCGAGCGATGATGAACTCGAGGCGATGGCTGTTCTGGCCGCGGAATGCCCGAAGCCGATCACTCGACACCGGAATGGATTCACGATTCTCCGGATGACTAAGTGCCTGACTAGCCACAGTGAGTCCACTGCGCCACAGTCTGGGGCTTTCGGTTCCTGAGCCTCTTGTATCCAACTCGCACGTCTCTTCTTTCATACTCTTTGTCCATAATCTTGGAATCTTCCAGGCTTTTCCCTCTCGCTACCTCTCTTCTACGCAGATCGCGCCTGGCAGCATGTGCTACCTAACCAGGTAACACACTCGGCGACCAACACTCCCACAACAGACACAGCCTTCTTCTAGGCTTGTAAACCCGGCCGAAATGCTACCAATGCAACCACTCGGTAGTGGATAGGTTCCTTAGACCATGAACGAGACTAACCAAGTCTGCTTTGTAATGTCCATCGCCTGGATCAACAAGCACTACTCCCCTCAGGACACAGACCAACTGGTTCGGCAAGGGTGGCTCATATCCATACTTATACCGAGCATAGCACACCTGGGCAGTCTCAGATGATTCTCAACAGCTGCTGGTGTTTCCCCACCTGCGCGCAAGTGTCTCGTGCACAACACTTGTCCATCCTACTAAGAACAAGAGGGTCCGTCCACGAGAATAGCAGGGGTAGGCACTCACATCACCTTTCTATCCTTTGATAACCACCGCTGTACCATGCGCTTTTCTCTCACCAGGCTTCGCGAGCGGCTCAAACGCCGTAAGGCGCGAGTCGCGAGACCCAAAACTCAGAAAAGCTTTCGGAGATACATCTCGACAGAAAGATGTTATGCATGCACGGAGAAAGGCCGCTGCAACTGCAACTCTCGCGGATGGCCAAGCGCATTCTATGCTCATCATGCCCGTGCAGCATGTCTCTCCAAACGAGTACGAGAGTCGAGCTTGGGACTGTCAATACCCTTTAACATCCCAGTGCCACTCTGTCTACGGCGGATGTGCCTTCGCCTCCAGGCGGTCCGGACCCCTGGTGATTGTGCATGACGTCCACTTATTTGCAGTGCGCTCAATCAGGGACTGGCCCCGCGGAGCCCTTGGCCTTCATGATTATCAGCAGGACTGGGTCGGACGTTCAAGCGGCTAGGTAACTGTGCAGCTGTACAATCCCCCACGCAGGGCGTCCCTTGCTCGCGCGGATATCGACGTCCTTGCCGAGGGATCTATATTGCGAGTCTACAAGGAACAATTCCCTCAGACTATTGTTAAACTCAGTTACCTACCGCATGCAAACCAGCCCCAGGCCACGCTTACAATGTATGGTAGACCCTCAACACCCGGTTCGTAGCCCCGCGCCAACCACTTTTGGTCAATTACAGGGCCGCCAATATCACCATAATGTTCCACACAATCCACATCATAGAGCGAAAGGACGGCCAGCAGCTATGCTCACAGACCCAAGACCCGCTCCCCAAACGTACGGGCGGGATCCTCACCGAATCGACCGTGATCATCCTGCGAGAGCACCCTGCTTTCTCTCAGCCGCCGAGTGAAGAGCCACCAAGCGAGCCCTTGAACAAACGGCTGTCTGTTGAATACCGGATATCTTGTCCCGCCGTGGAGCAGCAGGTTGCGCAAGTAGCTCTAACGCTGTCGGCTAGGCGAGCGGTGCCGCAATCGCCTCTTGTGGCCGTAGCGCCTGGTCTACTCGATGAACACTCTTTTCTCTGCTCCGTCGGGCACTTTCTCACGTTTCATGTTATCAGATGACGTACGCTCGGCCGGCATCCGCCATGTAAAGGGCGTTGTCATCTACGGCCCTCCCGAGCTCGGAAGGCAGTGATAGCCCGGCAGGCGATACAGTTACCCAATGTTCGCGGCACAAGGACAGTAAATGGCGCGAACATCAAAACTGTGGACGACCTGCGGGAGTTGTTCGAGCAGGCCGAGGCTGACTCGCGACAGCCCACGGAGAGCGACATCTCAGTTCCTGTGATAATGATTGACGAGATCGAGACCATCTGGGCGCGGCAGGACAGTCCATATAGCCTCTTCCTCCTTTCGAAGATGTCTGGTGCACAAAGCCTGGATAATATCTTGGTGAATGGATCACTGTTTGTGCTGACCTCTTGAATCATCCTTTCTTCCGGTCCGGGTATGGAATGCATGTTGAGGTGTCTGAACCGAATAGGGAGGGCATTCCGGATGTTGTCAAGATCAGTTAGTATATCGACGGGCCAAGTACAGGATTATTGCATACCGAAGATGTTGTTGGGAGCTGGGTTCATACCCACTCGTGCCCAGTCTCAAGATTCTAGTTCTCTTTCGCGGGTCTTAATTGAAGATCCGCCATATGACATTGACTAAATCAAATTTAGTGTTTAATGCAGGCTCCTATTGCACTTCTCAATATTCTCAATTCCATGTGCACTTTTGGGCTACATTCTGTTGTAGATGTCCCCGACCCTTCCCGCTTACATGCATATCCCACGCATGGTCAGAGTACTTCTGAACGCCTTCAAAACGGGCGGTTGGATGGTTTCTCTTAAGGAAGGAAACTCCCTTTAGCCATTCCTTCCCCATAAACAGCCTGGTTCGCAGTCGATGATGCCTTGTCCTTGTCGCCATCAGGCGTGATTCCCGCTGATCAGGGGACCTTGGATCTGCCAGTAAAAAAGTTCATGTAGTCCTCCAGTGGGCGCGGCCTGCTAAATAGAACTCAAGTTAAGCATATTGGGACTTGCCCCGGGTCATATCAAGGACCACAGTCACGACGGGTCCGACCATCCAGCCCTTAGCCCCTATACCTAGGTAGCTATGGTAGAATCCCATGCACTGCCACCAGCCACTTCTAATTATCATGACAACGCGATCTACGCTGCGCATGAACAGCAAGGCTGCACGATAATACATTGTCTCCATCTGCATCTTCATTTCACTCTCGGTCACCGTCTCAGGCGACGCCTAGATACCGTACCCGCGCGTTGTTCAAACGAACGCCACTATGCTGGCGCTGCCCTCGAGCTGGGTGATGACAGTCAAACTGCATCTATTCTTTGTCCGTGTCTCCGACCTGGCGACTATATCTGGTGTGCGTGATGGACTGTAGCTCAAAAGTTGCGGTGACCTTAAAGCGGCGCGGGTTAGGGCTAGCCCAATGCCCGAGTATCCAGCGATTATGAACCAGATTCACTTCGAGGTAAGGGTGGCCGAGTGGGTTAGAAGTGGGATGCTGATGCATTGCGAGAGCACTTCTATCACATTGGGGTTTACCGAAGACAAGTCCTCCCGTCTAGCTGATTGGGCGTTAGAATATGTCAAGCCGGCTGAAGCTCTTGGGCCTAAGCGGTTATAAACGGGCATAGCGGAAACACGCCTAGCTGATGTACCTATAGTAGACAATATGAAAAGCTATTAAATAGGGTATACGGCAGCGGTAATTATGCCGGAGCTTATCCTACCACCCACTCTCGCCTTTGCAAGTCATCCCAGGTGCCCCCGATCAGGAAGCCCTCATCAGGAAAGCTCGACAAGCCTAAATCAACAGACTGCACCGTGGCCACGCTCGTATACCGCGCATAATGGACCTCCTCGTCTCTTGCCTGCAGCGAAACCAGCGCACACCGCGTCGCCGACCCAGGACGAGAAGTCCTGACCTCCTCCAGGAGAATGCCCTGCACCTCGTCCGCTGGGAAACAAACATCTTGCTTCGCCTTCAAATGCAACACCTTCGCCGGCTTATCTGGATCAATCTGCGCCGCATCAAGCCACGCCTCCCAGGCCAACTGCCCATCATCCTCCTCCAGCCGTCTCAGATCAAAGACAACACTCGACTCAAACACCCACGAAAGCACCCCCGTAACCTGCAACCCCCCCTCCGTGATCCTCCCGGCCCCATGCCCCAAATACCGAATCTCATCCGTATACCGACAAACCCTCAGCGCCCAGCGCCACCCATCCTCCTCAAACCGCAGCCCATCCTGAAACAGCACATCGGCAGGAAACCCGTCGAGCAGACTATAAAACACGCGCATGCGCTCGTGCGCCCCCTTCACTTTCAGAATTGCCCCAACATCAAGATCCAGCACGCCCGCCAGCACAACCGGCCGGTCCCCGTCTTTGCTCGACGCGCGCGTCGCCACATTAAACCAGTTCCAGGCAACCAGCTGGTCCTGCGAGATGGACGCGTCGATGAACGGACTCGTCATCACATTCACGAACTTCTCGAACTTCGACGCCGCGTCAATCGTATGCTGGAAGTAGCTGTACCACACGCCCGCCGCGAACCGGGCAATGCGCGCTTGGAAGATCGGGATTTTGCCCTGATCAAGTTTCGTGAACAGACTATCTGCCATGGTCGAGATGTTAACCGCCTTGTCGGACAGCAGCACATACAGCCTGCTCTTCGCAGCCAGCCCCTCCTGCAGCGTCCACAGCCGCCGGATCCAGCCGGAGCAGTAGAGCACGCGGAGGACGAGCTCGAGCGCGCTCGCTGTGGAAGCGAGTTGCCGGATCTCCGAGTCGAGCAGCATGGTCCTGTAGGCTCGCACATAGACATCGCGGATGCGCGTGATCGCCAGCCCGCGCACCTCGCGCCCATGCGGAATACACAGCGTATCGATCCAGACGAGAACAGCCTCCCCCCGTCTCGCTTCCGCCCGGCGCCCTGCAAAATGCGCCAGTCGTGCAGCGCCGCTATGCAGAGCCCCAAACGGGCCGTTCTCGTACTGCGGGACGTACTCCGTCTCGGAGAGGAGGGTCTTCGCCCGCGCGTAGAGCAGTTCGATCTGGCAGTGCGGCAGCGAGTTGCTGGCTGGGTTTCCGAGCCCATCGGCCCAGACGTGCGACACGGCGACGTACCGCCTGCTTTGTCTCCGAGCGACCGCAATCTCGTACCCGCCGCCGCTTGGACGCCGCGCGATTTCTACGATCGGGATGTCCCCCTCTTTCAGGATGGCGTGCAGCGCTTCGACGTCGGCGTGGACGTGCTGGCAGTTACAGCGTCCGTCGACATGCCGCGTGACGTAGACGCTCTCGTCCACGTTATCGGCCACGCACTCCGTCTTCCTGCACGCTTCATGGCTCCGCTTATTCCAGTCCGCTTTCGTCCGCACGAGTTGTAGCAAATACGCTGCTGTATCAACCTCCCCGCCGGCCTTGCGGCATTTCTCCGCGTCGAGCGGGCACCATCCATCGCCTACCATTGTCTCGACTTCGCTGGGCTGCGCGAACATCCAGGTGCGGACGTGCGGTGGTTGTGCTGGTAGCGAGGGGTCTCGGGTGGTGGCTATGTTCCAGAGGGCGTGGGACAGGAGCTGGATGGCGAGGCGCAGGGGAGGTCGGATGGTGTTGTAATAGAGTGGAAGGACCTTGCAGACTTTCGAGACGATTTCGATACTCCGTGTGCCGCGGTTGCGCTTCTTCCACGCTCTGGTGTTCTCAATATACCTCGGTAGGTGCTTTGTCGTAATGTACTGCTTTTCACCCTCGCAGACAAGAAAGTCATTCTGGTCTAGCGTGTCCCCGAAGACGTAGTGCAGCGTGCCGAAATACAGCCAGCACTCGATATATGGGTGGAACTCAGGCGGGATTCGTCGTGGAGGGAACTTTGGCGTGTTTGGCGCAGATTCCCAGCCTTGTCGACTGGGGTACGTATCCCAGTCGTCGCCGTCGTATAGGGGGCCGGTGTACTCGATGCGGAGGGGCTTTGGGGGGGCGCCGGGGGAGAAGAGGTGGTCTGCCATTGTTGCTACAGCAGCTTCACGGTCGTGTTGGAGAGGTTGGATCTAACAGTGACATTCTTCAACCCCGCCTCAGCTGGAGATCCTGCTAAGCGATCATAGCATGGACTAGAGTCTCTTCGTACTAGTGGCTCAGCCTCAGCCTCAGCCTGACACTATACAATGTATAATAGGCAGCCTTGGATGAGACGTGTCGTTCCTTGGGGAATCCTCAATGGCAACCGGGGCTGATGTTCACTTACTTCATCGAGATCGAGGTACTGAGGTGCTTCCAGCAACGTACTTTGAAGAAAGGAATGTAGGCAAACAGAAGGCTACTCGGGAAATATATACCACACTCTATAGCCCTAACTAAGGTCAACTGGAAATACCACCTAGGTAAGTCTCTAGCTGCCACCTGCACGTCCCCCTGTGCCTATTCTGCATGCAACTCTGTATATCACCACTCCAGTCCACCAGACAAACCCTTCGCAGGCGCCTTAGGCCTCTCCCCCCTGCTAGTATTCGCCCTGGCAATTCCCCGAAACACCGCGCGCCCGAACCGGCTGTACAGAGGAAGCACACCCCCAGCTTCAAGCAGCGTCTTCTCCATCTCCGACTGCTGGTACGCAAACGCCTGGTCGAGTCCGTCGATGCGTACGATTTTCTTTTCACGGTCAATAATCACAACGGAATCTTCCTGCACGTGGGCGTAGAAGGCGTCGTCTTGGAGTGTGATGCTGAAAAGGCCCATGTTCAGCTGATTTCTGTCATCTGCATTATACAATCGGCATTAGCCAAGCACTCCCATGGTTTTTCAAGTAGAACCCACATATAAACGCAAAGCTCGGCGCAATAACCGCCTCGATGCCGGCGCCCTGCAAAGCCCTAACTGCGTCTTCGCGCGACGACCCACTGCCGAATCCGCGGTCCGCGACGCTGAGTAGTCAGCCTGAGATACATCACTATTCAATAGATAGACAAACATGATCTTTGCTCCATCCTTTGCTCTTTGGCGAAATTCGGGGCGGTAGTATTGGAAGCAATGGCTGCCCAGGTCGGCATTGTCGACGCCTGGGACGAACTCGGCGGGGATGATGGCGTCCCTAAACATAATATAAGAGGTTAGACCGTTCTATTGTGGATAGGTAGGATGGCATACGTATCGACATTCTCACCGAACCTCTGCACTCTCGACTGCAGAATCTGCTCAGAGCTACCTCTGGTACTTCGAGTAGAGGGAGAGGCCTCCGTTCCACCCCCAGCATTCTCCGACTCGTCGAAGCTCTCTGCTACGAGAACAGGCTCAGGCTCGCTGATGGTTGGAGCCAATGCCACGGCCACCTTCTGCCTGCCCAGGATCCTGTCCAGCCTCGCCTTGTCGATCTGGCCGAGCAGCGGCCGAGGATCAGCAACAGCCATGCCGAAGCTCGACGCCGCAACGACCGCCGCACAGGTGACATGCCCGATACTGCCCTTGCCCATGCGGTTGCGGAAGTTGCGGTTCTGCGACGACAGCCACACCTCGCCTTCCAAGGCGACGTCCACGTCGTTGATGCCCACGCAGTACGAGCACCCGGGTGCCCCGATGTCAAACCCAGCTGCTCGGTAGATGTCCAACAGGCCGTGGCGCTCTAGGTTCTTGATAATGCTCAGACTCCCCGGCGTGACTCGTCTGCGTCCAGAAACAGGAACGAGCCCCGAGCGCAGGCCCGCATCCAGCACCAGCGCCGCGGTAATCAGGTCTTCCTCTGTCGTAGTACACGCCCCTATAAAGCACCCGTCCAGCCTCATACCCTCCTTCTCACTCACCGGCACCACATCGTCCGGATTCGGATGCAGCGCAACCGTCCACTCCACCTCGCCCAGATCCACCGCGCGCACCTCCGCATACTCCGCCCCCGCGTCCGCCCGGAAATACAAACCGCCCCGATGCTCGCCATGCGGCCGATCGCCAATCCAGGCCGCCGTCCTCTCATCGCCCTCAAAGCACGCCCCCATGCCGCCAAACTCCGTCGTCATATTCGCGATCGCGAACCGCGCGTCCATCGACAACTCAGACAGCCCGGGACCCCCGTACTCGACGGCGCGCTGGAACGCAATCGTGTTCCGCTTGAACAGGCGGAGAATATGCAGGATCACGTCCTTCCCGCTGATCCCGAACCCCAGCCTGCCCTCGAAGTTGATCCGGCACACCTCAGGCACCCGGAACCACGTCTCCCCTGTCACCATGGGCATCACCACATCCGCGGCACCGAGACCAACCGCCAGCGCACCCACACACCCCGCCGAGCACGTGTGCGAGTCCGCGCCCACAACAATCTGGCCAGGGAGCGCTCTATCGCGCGTGAAGTCCGTGTGCAGGATACTCGTGTTGGCGGGGACGAAGTCGACGAGTTTGGCTTCGCGGCGGAAGGCCTCGGCTTTCTCGATGAGGCCGCGCTGCCGCGGGAGGTGGTTGGTGCGCGGGTCGAGCGTGTGGTCGAGGGCTAGCCACGTTCTGTCGGTGCGGTGGAGCTTGGGGCGCCCCATGGCGGCGTACGTCTTTTCCATCCCGGCCCAGAGGATCTCCGAGGTTAGGGTCCAGGAGACGGCTGCGCAGATGATCTCGCCGGGTTGGATGGTGGGGGTGGTGAGTCCGACGGCGGCGTGGGTCAGGATCTTTTCGATTACGGACATTGGGCGGGGGCGGGGGGCGTTATGGAGATGGGATGTGTGGGGATTGTGTTGAGGGGGTTCGGGGCTGGGAAGAGCTCGGGCTGCTTCGAGATAGGTGTCTAGGTGCTGTGTGAATGTCTGCATGAACTCGTGTGGGCTGGCTGTGCCGCCGGCGCTGGGAGTCCGCATGTTCGAGCCGAGGAGTTCGACGGGGTCTAGAGTTCGACGTATGGCCTTGGTTATTGCGGCTGCTTCTGCGTGAAGCCCTAGAGAGAGGTCGAGCATGAGGCTGATGGCGGGGAGGATGCAGGTGGCCTCTTCATGGGCTGTGCTGAAGTCTCCAGCCTTGAACACCCCCCGGCTGAGGCTAGAGTCCGCTTGGTCGCTCCTCTGAGACAACGAGATAGTGGCAGAGGGCAGTAGATCATTGAATTCCACAATATTGCGAACCTTCTCCGCGAGGCTCGCTCCGGTTCGGCTGATGACAATCCCGTTTAGCTGCGTTGGTCGGGAATCAACCAGTGCAGCAGCGACATCAACGGGAACGGAATCAATCGGGACGCGGGAAAAGTGCTTCTGCAGGACCTCACTGGCAACGGTGTTCCACAGTGAGGTGGACGCGTCGACGACATGCACGGCCTTGGGTGGCTGGAACCGCATGGCGTGTTCTCCGGCCCAGCGGGCTATCCGTTCGATCATGTCACGAGAGTCACGTTCTCCCCTCTGCCCACTGACGAAGGTGATATCGAGGTTCCTGAGATTGACGCTCTCGGTTGGACCGTCCTCGCGGAGAAGAGCAGTACTTGGGATCGAGACGGGTTGAATGGTGGCAGAAGCGTCAAGCTCCTTGGATAAAGCCATAGATATGCTGTCCTCGGCATCATGTCCGCAGAGCAGGATGGCATCCGAGTCTAGGCATGCTTGCAGTGTCTCTGATCCGGAGCCACAGCGGTGTTCTGAAACCACAAAGCGGATTCCCGGGCGGGCGTCTTGGATCAGGCTCAGGACTTCTCGGACATGAGAGGCCTTCTCTCGGCTAACCCTATCTTCTGGTGCTACCAACAGGGCTACCTTGAACATGCGCGGTGTCTGCATTTCTGAACGAGCCATTTTCTCGGGGTGGAGGCAGATGGATGGGATGACAGGAGACCGCGGACGGCCGGAAGGCCCAATATATAGCTGCTGCGAGCGACATCGGACGTGTTGAACAGGTTGGATGCATTCCATACGACTACTGCTCCACCTTTGTGTGATACGCTGACGAGTCACCGAAGAGAACCCTGTACTTTGGTTATTGTCTACACAGTAATGGATGTGTATATTCTCCTCTAAGAATAGAATCGGGTGGAGCATCTATCTGCGAACTGTCTAGCTCTTCACTCCTGTGGTGGATCACGACATGACCTGCACAATCGGCAAGAGTCTCATGAATTGACGGTCGGCCGGCAGGTCTTCCTGCAGATCCTGCTCCAGTCAGTACGTATTCGCAGCAGTGGAAGAGAGCATTGGAGGAAACATACCAAAGCAGAAGATAGACAGGCCAATGCCACCGCAAGATCTCCACGCTCCGCTGCCCTCGCCCGCCAGCGACCCCTGCACTTGACCAGGGCCATGACAAGTGCCGCCTGCCCGTCTGGCTGAATACGTCTCTGCACCGTCTCAAACTCCAGATTCAGCCCGGCCAGCGAAGAAAACGCAAAGGAAACCGCATCGGCCGCGTCCTCGCCGCTAGCCCTAACTTCCCGCGGCCGCCCTCGGACAAGGACAATCGCCTCGACCGTCACTCGTCCCCCGTCTTCCTTGGGCGAGACCTCACACGCAACAATACGCACATCCTTCTCAAGCACAGCATAATGCCGAAAGAACGACTGCGTGATCTCCGCCTCCGTCAGCCACCTCCCCACACCCTCCGACTCAGCCTTGACGACCTTGGAAAACACCACCTGGAACTCCTTGGGCAGCTCCAGATCCAGCGTCCGCTGCAAAACCCACGCCACGCCCCCCTTCCCACTCTGCGAGTTCACGCGGATCACAGCCTCGTACGTCGCCCCGATATCCGCCGGGTCGATGGGCAGATACGGCACTTTCCACAGCGCCCTCCCCGTCCCATCGCCAGGCCCCCTCCACTTCTTAAACCCCTTGTTGATCGCATCCTGGTGAGACCCGCTATACGCCATGAACACCGAGTCCCCCGCGTACGGCGCCCGCATGTGCACGGGGATGTGCGTGATCTGTTCAACCGCTGCCCGGATGCGCGGGAGGTCGGAGAAGTCCAGCCCTGGATCCACGCCCTGGCTGTACAGGTTCAGCGCGAGCGTGACGAGATCGACGTTCCCCGTGCGCTCGCCGTTGCCAAACAGACACCCCTCCACCCTCGTCGCGCCAGCAAGCTGGCCGAGCTCTGCAGCGGCAACGGCAGAACCCCGGTCGTTGTGCGGGTGCAGCGAGACAACCACGTCTGTGCTCTGTGCGAACGCCCGCGCGAAGATCTCGACCTGGTCGGCGTAGGTGTTTGGCGTGCAGCGCTCCACTGTGGCAGGGAGGTTCAGGATCATGGGGATCTCGGCTGGGCCCCACGCGTCTTTGACGGCTTTGCAGAGCGCAATTGCGTACTCGCTCTCTGTATCTGAGAACGCCTCGGGGCTGAACATCAGATTCCAGCTCGTGCCTTGTTGCGCCGGATCATCTTTCGTGATGGCGCGCGTATACCGCACGCAGTCCACGGCCGTGCGGAGGACCTCCTCCCGTGAAGATGCAAACATCGTCTCGATGAAGGTATCGCTTGACGCGATATACAGGCTGATAATCGCCTTCTTGGCACCGGTTACGCTGTCGACGGTGCGCCGGATGTGCTCTCTCCGGCAGGGGGAGAGGACCTGCAGCCAGACGTCGTCGGGCGCGGAGGCGACGACGCGGCGGGTGAATGCGAACTCGGTCTCTGAGGCGCTGGGGAAGGAGATGTCGATTTCTTTGAAGCCTGTGGCTAGGAGGAGCTGGAAGTAGGACCATTTTTGCTCGATGTTCTGGTTCTGTTAGGGCTATACTTGGCTTTGGGGTGGAGAGCTGGGGACGGACCATTGGGCAGGCGAGGGCTTGGTTTCCATCTCGCAGGTCCGTTGCGAGCCAGCGAGGGGCTTTGGTGAGTCTTCTCGATGGCCATGTCCTGTCGGGCAGGTCTGGGGGGATGAAGGGCTCATATTTCTCGGAGGGATTGCGGAGCCTATGCAGTCAGTTAGGGTCCACGGGTGCTGGGACATGAACATTAGGGTTGTCATACATGGGCATTTTATCTTTGCGACAATGCACCTGAAGTGACTTGCGATTGTCCTCGCATCAGGCCATACACTTCACTTTAAGACCTCGGATTCCCCCCATCCTGGAATCAATACCCCTCACACGTGTGCAACAGACACATTGGAATTGTCCGAAACCGCCATCTTCAGTCTCTGCTTATCTGCACAGCCCCGGGCTAGTCGAAGCTTTTACCCCTTCGGTGTCCTTGCAGTCTATCCCTGTCCGTCAACTCAGCTCGGGCGCCTTACGCGGGGATAATACTCTACCCCTGCACAGATATACGTTCTTAGTGGTGGATCATTGCAGTTAATCTAGTTGCTCGGCAGTGCGGCACACCGTCAGCCGCATTGCCAAATCCTCCATTGGTGTGCCCCTTCTGCAGGCCTCTTGGCGCTGACGAGTCGACGAGTTTAATATCTCCGAGGTCCTATCTGTAATATCTATGGTAGGGCAGTCAGCTGAATCATCCATTGTAGTGCGTTCCTTAGCCAGCTTACAGACACGTCTAGCCTCCTGTCTTTCCTAGTGCTGATGTGCATATCCCACTACGTATTGCAGATAGTGCTGTGTCAGACGTAGGTCAGCTCCACGCTCCCGCAAATAACGTGCGTGTCCCAGCTGCAGGATGTGATTGACTCCGGATCGACTTCTCATTCAGGCAGTGGCCATCCCGAGCTGAACCCCTTGTTAGCTACAGCCGCTCGTCCAACGGCTATGCAGCCCGCTGCGTATCTAACTACCCCTATAGGATATGTGCAGCCCGAGCTGAACATCCTGGTCCTATACCAGGCAAAGTGCGAGGTGAACTCCCAGCTCTCATAGGGTATGCATCTGTATCCTGCCTGAATATCCACAATTACTACAAAAGGCGAGATGCGTCCGATATTCGGGGTCTGACAATCCAAGACCAGAAGGAGATATAGCTTGACGTGGGGCTCTGTGAGGAGGCTCCAGTCCAAGGGGCGAAGCAAGCAAATTCAAGAGAGAGGGACCAGCCAAGCGTAAGACATACCTTTCGTGGTCTCCGGCGCTATCACGGCATCAGGCAATGCATAAGGCCGTTGCTCTATAAGCCGCCTCTGCTCCCGACCATTTGCTCATCTGCCCAGTGCCTACCATCCCATACCTAGGACTGACACTGCCAGCAACACCATGACCATCCCCGTTCTCGACGCGTCTGCCCTTTCCAATGGCACGGCCGAGCAACGCGCCGAGTTCGCAGCCAAGCTCCTCGACAGCTTGACGACGTACGGGTTCGCGAAGCTGGTGAACCACACTGTCCCTGTCCCGCTGGTCCAGGAGACATTTGACCAGGTACGCCCTTGCATGGAATTACCTACACCATACAGTACCAGTATCTAACAGTGAGCCATGGCTGGCCAGATAAAACGCTTCTTCAAACTCCCATACAACGTGAAACTCCCCCTCCGCAACGACCCCAAGCAAGGCCAGCAGCGCGGATGGAGCGTCCCGGGCGAGGAGAAGACGTGGTGGCTCGAGAGCAACACGGGGGACGTCAAGGAGCCGACCTTCAGCGATAACAAGGTGCGTCCTGCCGTTAAGTTTCCATTTCATCTCCCTCTAACACATGGTAAAGGAGAGCTTCGACTGCGGGCACCCAGGCGACAAAATCTTCCCGAACAAGTGGCCCGCGGAGCACGACCTCCCAGGCTACAGGGACACAATGGAGCGCTTCTTCTTCAGCTGCGGGGCCCTGACGCTCGACCTTCTCGACGCACTAGGCTGCGCACTGGATCTAGGCGAGATCTTCACGGCGCGGTGCACGAACGAGGCGAGCACGATCCGCATCAACCACTTCCCGCCCATTGATCGGGCGACGCTGGACGCGGGCAAGATCAGCCGCATCTGGCCGCACAAGGACTTCGGGATCATCAGCCTTGTCTTTCCGGATGTCACGCCGGGGCTGGAGTACGAGGATCGTCGGAACCCGGGGACGTTTGTGCCCATGCCGTATGGGTCGGAGGAGGAGGTTGTTGTGATTGTGAGTGAGACGATGCAGCGCTGGACGAATGGGGGGATTCCGGGGGGGCTGCATCGGGTTACCAGGCCCAGGGAGTGTGTCGGGGAGACGGTGCCCGAGCGCTGGAGTCTGGTGTACTTTAACAAGGCGGATCGGGGGGTTAATGTTGGGCCGTTGAGGGAGTTTTTGGATGGGCAGGAGGCGGTTTATGAGGATTTGACGGCGCTGGAGTATCAGACGTTAAGGAATGCGGCGCATTATCCGGGGTGATGGAGTACGTTCGACATGTACCATGGGGTATGCATAGATGGATCGATACTGCATATGCAGTGTAGCTACAGCTCTGGCATCACGCTTATACGGAGACAGCCGATTAAGATTGTTAAATTTGGAGAACGACTTAACTTTCTCTGCCATAAACTTCCAGTCTTGGGCATCTATTGAGGCCATAGGTGTACCAGTTGCTGTTGGAACAAGTAGTAGTAGTAGTAGTAGTAATATTTAACGCCCCGGGGATCGCTAGGCGTGCGCCTAATATTCTAGACCTCCCTTGGGGTATGGGGGCGTGCCACTACTAGGTAAGTAGCTTATTTAAATAGGTTTATATATATATATAAAAAGGCTTTTTATTTTAAAGGGTAACTTTTGCTAAAGCTTATAGGCTAGGCGCTTATTTTCTATTTATTATTTTAATATATAATTATTAGCAGGTATTATTTATTATATACTTAAAAAATTAATTATAGTAGTTTATAGGGTCTAGCTTTTATATAAAAAAAAATATACTAGGTAAATTAATTATATTAAAAAAAAAATTTAAAAAAAAAAATATAATATAAAAAAAAATTATTTAATATTAAATTAAATAATTTTAGTATAAGGGCTATTAAAGCACAAGAAACCCTAATATAAATAAATAAATTTATAAAAATTTATAATTTTAAGTAAAAATATAAAGCCCTTAAGCTTTAATTTATAAAAATATTTTAAAATTTTAATTTTAATTATTAATAATATTATAAGGTGCTAGGGCTATTATAAAAAATATTATTTAAAATAATAATAAAAAATTAAGTGTTTAAGGCTTTTATTTTTTTATAAAAATAAATAAGCTTAATATTTTTATATTAAAAGTATTTATAATATTATTTAAAATTTTTATATAAAAACTTAAGTGCTAGCTAATAATATAAAACTAATTATTTTAATATTAATTTTAATTATACCTTAATCTAGTAAAATTTTAGCTTTATAATAAGTTATTACTTATACTAAGTAAATAATTTTATTAAAATATTTTTTTATTATTTAGCTTAAGCCACGCGGTATATTTACTTATATAAGTTATATATTTTACTTATAATAGGTTATACTTTTAAAAAATTAATATTTAAAAGTTATACTTTTATAAAAGCTATTTTATTAGCTAGCTTGTTAGCTAGCTTATTCCCCTTAATATTTATATAACTAAAAAATTATTATAAGTAAACTATATGCTAGTTTATAAGTTAATATAATATTTAAAAAGCCTAATTTAAAAATAATAAAGGCTACCCGCGCGTGTATTAAATTACTAAAATATTATTAATATAAAGCTAATAGTAAGGTGCTTTTAAAAGCTTTTTAATTATAGCCTTTAATTTTTAAAGTATATTAATAACTTTAGTATTATATATATAAAATTAAGTATTAATTATTAATAATTTCTATGCTTAAAGGTATTATTTATAATAAATTATATAACTATAGCCTACGTAATATACTTTTTAATATATTTATTTTAAATTATTATTAAAAATTACTACCTTTACTAAAAATAATATTTATTATTATTACCTAAATTTTTTTATGGCTAGTTTCTTGGCCTTATTTTTAGTAAGGTTTTTTAAATATTTTTAAAAATAATAAAAATACGCTAAAACTAGCCTAAGTATTTTTAAAAAAAAAGCTTTTATTATTTATATCTTTATTTTAGGTTTTTACCTTAAGCTAGCGCCCTAGCCTTATAAAATTTTTAGTAATATTATATACTTTATTAGCAGGTTTTAGCTATTAACTAGCCTTAGCCTTAAGGTAAAATATAATTATACTTTTTTTAATATTACCACCGCGGAAAAAAGCCTAGTATTTTTAAAAAAGGTTATTATAAATATTATTTAAAAAACTAGAAGTATACCGCGAGTGGCTAGTATTAAAATTTTTTTAATTATTTTAATATATTAGCCTAGTTAGGCGCTAACTTTTAAATTTTATATATATTTTTTAAGTTTAGTTTTACTATTATACCATGCTTTTATATTATATAAAAAGCTAAAAATAATATAAATAATAATTACCTTATAAAAAAAATTCGCGGGCGGATTATATATTATATATACTAAATTATAAATATATTAGGCTATTATATAGGCTTTAATAACTTACTTAATAATATACTAGTATTAAAAAAATTATTTATTAAAAAAAATACCTAGTTAATATAACATAGGCTATTTTTAGCCTAGTATTATAATAATAAGCATAATTATTAGCTAGTTATTAATTATTAGTAAGGGTAATTTACCATGCTATTTTTAAGTAATATATAATATTTTTAATTTTTTAGGCGTAAAAATTATTTTATTTTATTTTTTTTAAGCTAGCATGCTATAAATATTTTTTACTAAAAGTTTATAATTTATATAAAAAAAGTTATTTATATAATTAAAGTAAAAGTTATTTATATAGCTAAAGCGCAGGATTAAGTTTACTAGTAATAATTTAATAATATATAATAAAAATAATACTAAAAAAAAGACAAGCCTTATAATATATTATAATATACTAGGTATATTATTATTATAATAAATTTTAGGCATACTTTTATACTTTATTTATTAAAAAAACTTATAATTAAGGCTAAAAGTATACAAGGCTAGCCTTGCTTTATTATTTATTAAAATAAGTATTATAATAAAATAATATTAAAAGTATTTAAAATATTTATAATAATTATAATAACCTTTTAATTTTATAAAAGTGCTATTTTTATATTATAAGTAAAAAAGGTTATTAAGTTTATAGCTAAGTGCTTAAGTAAAGTATTATATTATTATAAACTTAGTACCCCTTATACTAGTATAATAAAAATAACATAATATATTATAATTTATTTAAGTTTTTTTTTAATACTAAAAGTAGTGCTATAAGGCGCTAAAATTAAAATAAAAACTTATTTTTTTTATTACTTTTTAAAAATATTACCACCTCCGCGAGTTTTTATAATAAAAAAAAATATTTTAATTATAAGTATTAATTATATAGCCTGTGTATAACCTACTTAATATATTTTTAATAAGCCTTTAAAATATAAATTATTACCTAGTTTACTTTTAAAAAGGTGCTGCTTATATTAATAATATTTTTTTAACCTTTTTTAATAAGATTTTTTTTAATTAATAAAGGTGCTTATTTTCTTGCTAGTGCTTTAATATTAAAAAATTAAAGTTTAAATTATTATTTATATTAAAATACTTTAATACTACCTTTTATAAAATATTAGCCTTTTTTTATATATTTTTAATTATTTTATTATTTATTAATAATAAAAAAGCCTTAAGCCTAGGCTTTAGCTTATATTATATTATTATTTAATATAGTTTTTAATTATTTTTAATATTATTAATTATTTTAGTTTAGTACGCGTGTTTAGTTTTATAAATTATAACTAAAAAATACTTTTTTTATTTTAGGGTAGGGTTTACTACCCAGGCTTAATAATTTTTTATATATTTAATTAATTACTAGGGGGCACTATGGCTCCCTAGGTTAAAATATTTATTAATTACTTATATAACTTTTATAATAGTATTATTAAAAGATTTAGTATATTAATTTAATATTTTTATATTTTTAAGTTCCCTAGGCTAAAAAAAATATTATTTTATTTTTTATAAGCCTAGCTAGGTACTTAAGCTTATAATTTAATATATTATAATAATACTATTTTAATATTTTTTTCCCACGCCCTAGTATTATAATAACTAAAGTTTAATAATTAAAATTATTATATAACTTGGGTATTACTAGCATGTAAGTAAAAAAAATATTTAAAAAGGTTAAATTAAAAATATAGCTAGCTTTATGCGTGAATATACCTAGTTTATTAATATAATTAATATTATTATTACTAGCCTATTTAATAATTTTACTATTATAATATAGGTTATTTACTCCGGGCTTAAAAATATTATAAGTAATATTAAAATTCTTACTAATTATATAGTTTAGGGTAGGGATTAATATAATTAAATAATTAATTATTTTATAGGTAGTTAGTTTTTAATATATATTTAAAACCTTAATACTATTTATTATAAGTTATAGTATATTTTAATTTTATACTAGGTAATATTATTTAGCATGTAGTATTTTTTTTATAAATATAAATAAATACTTTAGGGCGCTTTTTTAACTAGTTTTTATAATTATTTTAAATATTTACTAGCATGTAATACTTATATATTAAGTAATTTTAAGTTTTTATGCCTATGGTAATTTAGGGCTTTTAAATATAAATAATATTATAGCCTTGCTTATAAGCTAATTATAAAATTATAATATAATTAAATATAAACCTATTTATATTAACCTAATAAATAATAAAATCCTACTATTACTAGGTATTATTTTAATAGTAATTATTATAATTTTTTTAGTACTTTATTATTAAAGCTTAAAAAGGGATTTAGTATTAATTTTTATTACTTAAAATAAAAAAGGTATATTTACGCTAATTAAGGTAAGCAAGATTAATTTAATAAAAAGCTACTTAAAATTTTAATTATTAATAAAGGTATTAAACCGCGGGATATAATAATTAATAATTATTATAAAGCCCTGCTTATTTACCTTTAGTTTTTTTATAATATATTTTTAAGGGTTTTTTTAAAATAAAAATTATTTAATTTTAGCCTAAAGCTAGGTATTAATATTAGCCTAGGTATATATATTTTAATACTAGTAGGTATTATAATAATATATATTATTAAGTTTTTTTTAAATAAGTAAATTAATTTCTTATTTTTACACCTAGGGGTTACTAGGTAATTATTATATTTTATTAACTAGGGGTTTAGGTAATTTGTGTAGTATATAAAATTTTTATAATTTAAATTAATAAAACTTAGGTAATTTATAATTATTATATTATATTATATATAATATATTATATAATTATATTATACTAGGTAATAATATTTTTAGTAGCTAGGGTTATATTAAAAAATTAGCTAGTATTTTTTAATAAGCTAATAATACTTACTTTAATTAAATAAAGTAAAGGCCTTAAGCTACTTTAAAAAAAATATTACTTAAGTAATATACCTAGTATTAAAATTAGGCCTGTGTTTTAAAAAAGTAAGCCTAACTAGCTTTAATCTTATTTAAGCTATAACTTTATTTTAAATTAGCTTAATAGTATTTATTTTACTATTATTATATATTAAAATAATATTAAACACTTTTTATACTATATAATTATATTATTTTTAAAAAATATATATATTAATAACACCTAGGGTATAATAAATTATATTAATTATTTTATTAATTATTAAAAAATTTTTAATAAAAAAATTATTAAAAATAATAGCCTAGCCCGTGCGGGTGGTATTAATTTTAAAAATAATTATAATTATAGTTAAGCCTAGCATGTACTTAGTAAGGGCTTATTAAATAATATATATTTTTAAGCACACTATTAGCTTATTATTAAAAAAAATAATTAATATTTTATAATTATTTTATATTATTAAGGCTATAATAAAGTTATTATATATTAATTAAGTTATTAAAATACTTAAGGGGGCCCCCTTGCCTAAAATAGTATTAATTAAAATAAAAAAATTTACTTTAAAAGGGGTAGGTTAAGCCCTTAAGTTTTTAAGAATTAAACTTATTTTTTTAAGTAATAATTTTATTAAAGGTTATTATAATAATAAGCTAATTATATATATATAAAAAAATATAATTAATATTATTAATATTAGTATAGCCCTTTAAAAAAATAAAATATATAAACTTATTATAAATATTATAAGTAAAGGCTTTTTAATTTTAAGTTTTTTACCTAATTATAAAGTTATTAATAATAATTATAAAGCTTATAAAAACTTTATACTTAATATATACCTAGTACTTTTACTTATTAAGTTAATTATAAAAGGCTTTTATAATTAAGCTAGGTTAAAAAGTTAGCATGCTATTATTTTTAATAATAAAAAAAATAAGCTTGCTAGAACCCTTTTTTTTTACCTTTTTATAATATAAAAGTTAAAAAAAAAAATAAGGGGTTTTATAGCTATATAAAGTTAGCTAAGTTAATACTTATAGGCTAATTAAGGGTACATGCTTTAATTTTAGTTATTATATTATAAAAAGTAATAAAAAAGAAAAAAATAAAGTTAAAAATAAAATTAAAATAGTAGAAATATATATTTATAATAGTTTTAAAGTGTCTAGAGCCCTTATTTAAAGGTACCCCTAGATTGCTAAGAGTTGTAAAGGTGCTGTTGGAACAAGTGAGCCCTAATATAGCACTGCTTAGCTAGGCATCAACAACAATCAAACATAGGCCGTGAATTACTAGCAGTTCATGTGTCAACTGAGCGTCTAATGCCTCGTCAGTGATACTAATGCGATATCCTACCAGCAGCAACGCTAGTCATCATGTGGACTCCAAGGTCCTCAACTGCCAACATTACCCCAAAGGCCAAGATCTGCCAATGGCGGTCGTATTTATTCCGTGTTTATCTATGCACTTGCTCCAGTACTTCTGCGTCCACAATTGTCACAGCACCTACTCCGTACTGTTACCCCGTTTGCCTCCCCCAGGCACCACGAAAGAGGCATAATTAGCGCTGGCCTTGCGCCGCTGCCGCCGCCACTGTGCCACGCGCACATACGGTGTGATCCAGATTACATGCATTGACGGCACACCGTGGTTCTGGTCCTGGGTCTGTAATTAGGAACCCACGACCTGTGCATGGATTTACAGCGGCGCTGATATGGGCGGGACGGGGCCGGCCAGCCTGGGAGGTCTGCGGTGTCAGCTTGTGTAGTGGGTACGGAGACGTGCACCAAAAGTTTCCGCATAGGTGACACAAAAGTCACGTGACTTGTAGCCAATCAGGTCATCCAGTGGTTTTGAGCGTGGCTCGTCATTGGCTACAGGTCACGTGACCTGGAACAGCCACACGCGGAAACTTATGGTGCACGTCTCCGTAGGGGGTATATGACTCGGCAGGTTGGGCTCGGTCTATAAGATGCCTAAAGTGGTAAAGGGGAACTTTCCTAAGCCGGAGGTCAGCAGGGATGTGCCCTATGCAAGCGCCACAAACTTGGCGCGTACCTAAATTACAGGATGAACTGGTCGGGAAGTTGGGCAAATGCGCGGTGAACTGGGCGAAACGTGAGCTCGCATAATCCCTGTACGGAGTATCCATATGGATTGAGCAATGTTTGTTGTTTCCGTAGATTAAAGCTGTGCTGCTGACTGCATGACGGTCCACTATATTAAGCAATAAGCCGGACAACTCCGATTTAGCCGACTAGCCTATTAATAATAATCAGTTGATAATAGAGGTGCGTCCGAGATCGGGCTTACTCCCTTCAACCAACTGACCTGCCATGTGTGCTGGAATTATCTCTTGTCGATGTGGTGGTCACTACCAAGTGTTCTCGCCGAGTCATTGCCCCAAGACTTCGACAGAGAAACATGACAGTGGGCACTCATGTAACGTCCAATGGCCATGAAGAGAATAAAAAGCGCGCCCTTCCCCAGACATGTCTCCACCGCCGCTGCCAATGCAGATCTAACCCAGATGTGGATGGCCAGTGATTGCTCAGCCTATGGCCTTTATTATAGCGTCTCTCGCTGTTTCTTTCTTATTTTCTGACTCTGCCTTGACCCTCCGCTGTGAGCCCCTCTACAAGTCAGTAGAACACCATGGACGACATCTCCAGCTCCCACGCCTCCTCAAACGAGGCCGAAAACGAAAAGGGCATTAATACCTCCGCAACCTCCCTCTCCAATGCCAGCCCCTACCCGCCCATCGACACCGGCAAAGACGCCTGGCTCTTCCTGGCCGCATGCTTCGTCATGGAAGCCCTGGTCTGGGGCTTCGCCTTCACCTACGGCGTCTTCCAGGCGTACTACACCGAAGCAGAGGAATTCAAGAGTTCAAGCAATATCGCCGTGATCGGGACGTGCGCCATGGTACCCCTCCTCTTTTCCACCTCTCAATGACAACTCCCAGCTGATGATTACCTCCGTCAGGGAATAATGTACCTCGACCTCCCCCTCGTCTTCGCCGCCTACCGCTACTGGCCGAAATACCAACGCATCGGGTGCGGCATCGGCGTGCTCACAATGTGTCTGGCCCTCGCCCTCTCCTCGCTCTCCACAAGCACCACCCACCTCATCATCACGCAGGGCATCTTCTACGCCCTCGGCGGCTCAATCGCCTACTCCCCCTGCATCCTGCTCATGGAAGACTGGTTCGACAGACGCAAGGGCTTCGCGTTCGGCGTCATGTGGGCGGGCACCGGGCTGGGCGGCGTCGTCCTCCCCATTGTGATGGAGCAGATGCTGACGCGCTGGGGGTTCCGCACGACGCTGAGAGCATTCGCGACGGCGCTGTTCGTCCTCACCGCGCCGCTGGTGTACTTCGTTAAGCCAAGGGTTCCGCCTGCACGGAACAGGATGCAGCCGCCGATTCCGAACCTGCGCTTCCTCGTGACGCGCACGTTTGCGCTCTTTGAGCTGTGTAATTCCGTCGAGGCGCTCGGATTCTTCCTTCCTAGTATCTATCTCCCCACGTACGCGGGGATGCTCGGCGCATCGAGTAGTCTGCAGGCGTTGACTGTGATCCTGTTCAACGTCGCGTCTGTGATCGGCTGCGTGGTCATGGGCGCCGTCGTCGACAAGCTCGACGTAACGCTGTGCATCCTCGTCTCCACAATCGGATCCTCCATCGGCGTGTTTCTGATCTGGGGGTTCTCGATGTCGCTGGGGCCGCTGTACGTCTTCGCGATCATCTACGGCCTCTTCGCTGGCAGCTACACGAGTACATGGCCCGGCATCATGCGCGACGTCGTGCGCAGGGAGCCCTCGGCCGAGAGCTCGATTGTGTTTGCGTGTCTCGCTGCCGGGCGGGGCGTTGGGAATTTGGTCTCGGGGCCGCTGAGTGAGGCGCTGATTGAGGGGTTGCCGTGGGAGGGCAGTGTAGGCTGGGGTTATGGGAGTGGATATGGCCCGCTGATTGTGTTTACGGGGGTGACGGGCGTGGTCGGCGGTGGGACTTATGTTGCCAGGTTGATGAAGTGGCTTTAGAGGATCCAGTTCAGCATGGGATTACTATGCTGGCACGGTCACTGACGGTGATATTGAGAAACTCGAGGAAGATCCTTGGAAGGCCCTTGGTGCCAGTAAGACGATGTGTTAGGAAAACATTGAGGATGCGAGGCACGTTCCCATAATCTCCCTCCGATGTCCTTGCCAACGAATCAAGTATCCGACGTAGGGCGTCCATCTCGGCGAATTCGATCATTCAAATCTCACGGTATCCCTCAGGGCCTGCCTGATTTCCTCGCCCGTAAGCGGCTCGCTGCGAGAAACCAAGACCGGACCGGCCACTGTTTTGGGGGCGAACTTGCGAAGCGAGGGCGTCTTCGGTTTGAAGTTGACCTGGATCTGCAAGTTCCACTCGTCGTTGCTCGTTATCTGGGAATGGATTCAGTATGGGGTATCTTGAGCAGATACTGGAGGCAAAGAGCACCCACGCCTTGCATGTCGAATCGAAAGTCTAGGTCATGGTACAGCGTGCTCGGCGAGTCCGGGAAGCCCTCCAGCTTCTCGTCGGGGATGCTGTCGATGAAGTCGCTGAGGACCTTCTTCTTGCCGCGGCCCATGGCTTTGAATTGTACGGCGAAGAGGAGGAAAGCGAGGTGTAGTAGGCGACGAAGGAATCGAGATGAAGGAGGCGACGAGGGAATCGAGATGCAGTAGGAAGAACTGAGTCGGACACCAATTGGGAACTTGTGGCCATGGGCCATAACACAAGACGTCCTACATATCGTCAATGTGCTCACTCCAATCGAGGCTTCTCGGCCGTGGTCAGCCTTTGGCCTCGAGTTGGCCTATGGACGTAGCAATGATGCGGGTAGAGGGCGTTCAGCACACCATGATAGGCTTGCAGTATTGGAAGTGGCTTTGAGGTCTCCGAATAGATCATCATGCTGAACTGTGTCTGTGGGAGGGAGTCCAGCTGGACTGTGTTGACACTCCGTCACGTGATCCCCGCCGCACCTTCCTTTTGCATCCATCCAGTCTTCCTTCCTCCATCACCCCTCCATCGACCGACTCGCTTGCAAGCTACCTTTTCCATCATGCCCACCAAACCACGAGACGGCCTTGCCTGGAATGACACCGGGCTGAACAATGTGCCCGTGTGGACTCGGGACCCGAATTTGGACGGCATCGTCAAAACATGCCGCGAGAAGCTGCACACAACCGATGTTTCGGTCTCCTTTTTCGCCCAAGGGGCCTTCAACAAGCTCTATCTCGTCCAGTCAGGCGAGAACAACCCCTCGTACATCATGCGTGTCTCGCTCCCCGTCCATCCGCAAGCCAAAACTCGAGGGGAGGTCACAACGCTGCGCTTTCTCCGAACACATACCGACATCCCCGTTCCAGACGTCCTCGCCTTTGACGACAGCGCAAATAACGAGATCGGCTTCGAGTGGATCCTGATGGAGTGCATGCCCGGCGTATCGCTGTACAAGAAGTGGCGGACGCTGAGCGCCTTTCAAAAAGCCCGTCTCGTGCAGCGGGTCGCCGGATTCCAGTCCCAGCTCATGCGGCATCCCTTCTCCGGCATTGGGACGCTACTCGATACGAGCGAGGAAGTCGGCCAGAAACCGCAGCCAGGCGAGCTCGTTTCAACCTCTTTCTTCGACGGCGCCCACTTCGACCTCGACATCCCCCGTGGGCCGTTCCGCTCGACGCACGACTGGCTTGCGTCGTACCTGCAGATCGCGATCAGTGACCACGCGACAGATAAAAAGGAGGCCGAAGATGAAGAAGATGAAGACGATGTGGCGGACGCCGAGTTCGCTCTGGGCGTCACACGGCAGCTGATTTCCCTACTTCCCAAGATCTTCCCCCCGCTTGTGAACCCCCCGGAGCGCTCGGTTATCATGCATCAGGACCTCTCACTATGCAATATCCTAGTTAACGACCGGGGCGAAATCACCGCCATCGTCGACTGGGAGTGCGTCTCTGCCATGCCACTGTGGATGGCAACCGAGATGCCCAAATTCCTAGACTTGTCGACGCGGGACGAAGAGCCGCGGCGCGACGGCTACGGGGATGAAAGCGACGGAGAGAACGGCGGAGATGGCGGGGACGATGATGACGCGCTGGACAACGAGGGCAAGAACGAGCTCTACTGGATCCATCTGATGGAGTACGAGACCACGCAGCTGAGGGAGCTGTACAACACATCCATGCGCCAGATGAATCCGGGATGGGGCTTGCTCGTCGACGATAGTGCTTTCAGGCAGGACTTCGCTAGGGCGGCCTTCTATTGCGGCTATGGGTTCTCGCTTAAGAAGATCGCCAAATGGGTCGATGCCGTCGAGCAAGGCGAGTATCCGCGACTAATGGATGTTCTGGAGGGGTAGGCGGCCGCTGCAAATGATTGCCCTCGTCGATGGCTTGCCGGGTAATTACCACTTGGCCTAGTGAAGCTGGATGTTGGACCATACGCACTTTATTCTCTTAGCAAGCACAGCTCTCAATCCGCTGGCAATGTTGCCTCTAAACACCCATGTCAACCGTCCTTTCTATGATAAAAACTCGCAGTGTGGTGCTGCCGCTGTACTTGAACTTCCATCTACTTTACTAAAGCCATTTCTTCCTGCATGTGCGTGAGTTGATAGGTAACATCTTGCCGCGGGCCTACTGCCTGGCCGTGGCGGAATCCGCCAGGTAAGGCGGACCACCCGCCAAGGTATGGGCTTCCTCACTCTCCGGAACCCATTGCAACGATATTGGAGATCGCGAGAGATAGCGAACGCGTCTTGCATCTTCGGCGTCGAGGATCGCGGGCTTAGGCTTAGGGATAGGGTTCATTATGAAGAGAATGCTGGGTAGACCGGGGTCTATCAAGCTTCGATATCAGTCCAACCGCCACGGGCGAGCGCCTCTTATATAAGGGAACCCTGCAAGTGCAAGTGAGCCCAACTGGGGTTTGTGATGCTTTTGCCAATGATGGGTAAGTGCTCTTAAACCTGTAAGACGTTGACTCACAGCAGTAGGTCGATGGTGTATAATGAGAAGGTCACGAAGAAGATTGTTTATGGGATGGTCAGTCGAGGGGCCGTGGCGTTGGGGGGATTGGGATAGTCAGGATTTCGTTTGAAGCGGGCTTGGTTGCGTGGAATGCATGTGTACTCCTCCCATGCTCAATGTCGAGTGAGTATGGTAGTAGAGTTAGGGCTTGCGTTTTTTGGCCGCCTACCATACCATACCTAGGCACCAAGAAGAACCTACAAGCCCTAAGTCTATGGCCCTTCTTGCTCTGGTAGGTAAGCAGACTTGCCTCTATATGATTATAACTAGGAGGAAAAGTATTTTAGGCTTGTAAAGCTTCCTCGTTGATAATGAAGCTGGGGGGTAATGTTGGTATTTAGGGTTAATATTCTGATAGTTCCAGGTCTACGTCGGCAAATGGCACCGGAGATGCGACTGCCACTGGGGAACAATTTGTTACGTTGCTATGCAGAGAAAGAAGAAATTGGAGAAGATAAAAAGCTGCATCGTTGGAGGTTTAAAGGAGGACCAGGGCACAGTAGGCTTATACCATGCCTATATTGCTAGGTATCCGTACCAATTGGAAGGCTGTAGAGGCAAGCAGTGCATGTGGACGCTACACATTCCCCGTTGGAGTCCCTTCTGACTCCAATCCCTGAATCTCCCCTTGCAGCAGACGATTGACCGACTCCTCCGTTCCCGTCTGTCTCTGCTTCACACGCGCTGCCCTTTCCAAGTCTCCCCTCCCCACCAACCAGCGATGGAGTCGGCCCAAGAGCATCCCAGCCCTAACCTGGCATTCTCGGTCGGCGTCCCCAAGCAGTCGAGCAGCTGTCTCAATGTACCAATCTTCCCAGAACCAGTTCCCATGTATATGCCAGTACTCTGCGAGGATCTGGGAAGCGAAGGTGAAGTATTGGGTCTTGTTGTTCCAGGTACAGGGGGTCGCCAGCATATGGGGCCATGTGCGCTCGTAGAGAAACACAAAGTTAGTTCTGGGATCTTATTAGCCCTAATTATGTATATTAAGCAATAAGCTATAAAAATAATACTTTTTAGTGCGGCTTTTTTGAAAACAGAAGCTCATGGCCTTGGCTTGGTTACCCACCTTACAGACCCGTCAGGCTCTATAATGTGCCATAGAGCCCGCCACGAACTTAGACTCGCGCAGTCAATATGTCATGAGGATTAGGAAAGGAGTCTTGTCACTCTGGTATGATTTTGCTAACACGCCTTGTATGGACGAACTACCTAGGCAAGACAAGCACTTGGAGCGGTTGCATTTATACAGCGTTTGGCCCAGGAGAAAGGGGAGGCGTGGAGGCGTTCTTACACAAAAGAGCCCTGGTCCAGAATAACAGCCTTTAGTCAAAACACAAGCACCTCAGCGAAGATCTACATAATCACTCGTCCATGTCCTGGGAATCTTTAGCAACTATGGTATGGTAGCATACGAGGGTACGCGCTGAGACCCTACCCTACCTAGGTAGCCGCAAGAGACCCAGCAAACTCGAGCCAGAGCGCATATAAATGGCAGCCATGTATCGTCCGGGTAGTATCGATTGGTATTTATCTTGTTAGACGCAGGCGCCAGGCAGTGCTCGCCCAGCCGGGATATCGTCATCTTCATGGCTAGACCTCTGAACACCCTACTTGGCAGATCCAATATGCGAAGTGCACCGAGATGAGACTAGGTCAAGACCTACCATTCTAAATGATATTATAAGATGGATGCAATGAGACAGAGGATATGGTCGCGTGGAGTTGATTTAGATCTTGGACAGGGCAGGTATTACATCTCGCTTTGGCAGTAGATATTCCAGGCATGCCATGTATATGTTGGTGTCAACGTAACGTACGGCCCCTCTCATTGAAATCCTTAGCGAATGGTAGGTAGGTAGGTAGGTAGTGATCCCATCCATGCTGGCACTATTTGACTGATTTAGTAGTGTACATTTCACTCGCACCTACACCAATTATCCAGGCCGTATATGTACATACCCCATCCATTACATGGCATTCTCATAACATCAAATCATCTCTTATTCTTCACCTCACAGGTCCCATCAAGAACTCCCCGTAAACGCCGCATTCTCAAACGTAAACCCATACGCCTCGAACACCTCACACTGAGCCGTCGTCCCCGGGTCCACGGCCTTCCTCGGCACAACGCCCAGCAGGGACACGGTGCTCTCTCCAGCGCTATACTCGTCGATGCTATACCCGCTGCCAAAGACAGTCTTCGTGTACGCGTACGCCGGACCGCGAACCTCGAGCTCCTTAACATCAGGATTCGGGTCTCGCGTGCGGAAGAACGCGCCGAAGATATCGTTCAGCAGCTGTGAGTGCTTGAGGTCGCTTACGCCGTAATACGGCTGCACGTCGACGGTCTTGGAGTTTAGGGTTCCCCATGCAGGCAGGACGTCGTTGGAGTGGCACGTCGCGTTGTAGAGGGCGTTTGGCTTGCAGATTGCCGGTGTCGAAGAGTTGAATTGCGCGTGGCCGTCTGTGATTTGGGCGCTGTAGAGCGAGGGGAAACTGCTGTTGCCGGCGTTGCGGAGGAGGTACGAGAGCGGGCACGTCCATTCGCTGTGTGTGAGTGCGAGACCGCCCTCGATGCGGACGGAGTCGGGCTGGGCTGGGTTCGCGGTGAAGACCGTTGTGTTGATGAGGGCGGCGGCGAGGGCGGGTGGGTATGCGAGGCCCAGCAGGGTGTTTAGGCCGGTTTGCGTGGAGCCGAGGGTGGGGACGAGCGAGTTGACGTAGATGGCTGCTTCGTCGGGGAGGGTGGTGAAGAAGGTGGGGACGCGGTTGGGGAGGGTGTTGCTTTGTAGGAGGGTGTGGAAGTGGTTGTCGATAACGCCGGAGTGGGAGTCGTCGACCATTGGCATGAGGGGTTCGATGGAGGCTAAGAGCTGCGAGACGTGCAGGTAGGAGGCTGCGACGTCGGTGGCGATGGCGGAGGTCGCGGCTTGGAAGGCGGTTGAGTTGTCGATGAAGCTGGATGCTGGGACGCTGCGGAGGCACGAGACGAGCGAGGACTCGGTCGTGGCGTTGCCGCAGCCGACTGCGTCCGCGATGTGAGGGACGACCAGCTCGGTGTAGACCTGTCGGGTGTACCAGGGGAGATCGATAGGCGCAGACTGCACGAGGGCGCCGGAGAAGAGACCGCGGGCGGCGGAGGACGAGAGCAGCGCGACGACGCTCTGGCCGCCGGCGGACTGCCCAAAGATGGTGACATGGCTGGGATCGCCGCCAAAGGCTGCGATGTTCTCTTGCACCCAGCGAAGGGCCAGTATCTGATCTCTGGTGCCGTAGCTGCCGGTCGTCATGTTGCCAGTGGCCAGCCAGCCGAGGGCGCCGACGCGGTAGTTGACGGTGACGACGACGACATCGTTGCGACTGGCAAAGTTGCCCCCGTCGTAGTCGATGATGGACGCGGTGCCGCTGGTGAAGGCGCCGCCGTAGAAGTATACTGCAACAGGCTTCTTGACCGCACCAGCGCGCTCAGGCAGGATTGGGGTGAAAGCATTCAGGTACAAACAGTCCTCGGAGATGTTCTTTGCAGAACTAGAAGACTGGATACACGAGTCCCCGAGCGTCGTCGCATCGATAGTCTTGGGGCCAGAGTACTCTTTGGGAGGAGCAAGACGCAGCTCGCCAACGGGGGGCTCGGCGAATGGCACACCCAGGAACCGGAAGGAGCGGGCATCGCGGTATCCAGTCAGGGTATACTCATTCGAGCGGATGGTAACCTTGGACGACGGAACAACGGTCCGATCGATATCCTTCGTCGGGGGAACATTCGCCGTGCACAGCGCCGGAAGCTGACGGGTGCACGGCACAGAAACGACCTTCTTCTGACCGAGCGAGTACGCCTGGCAGTCGCCGCCAACCCAGACGTCTTGGCCATCGCGCAGGTCCTGAGCGTAGACGAGGTAATCAAACTGATACGCTAGCTCGGAGCGGTTCGCGGCGGGGGCAGACGAGAAGGGGTAGAGGGCCTCCCCGATGGCGGCGCAGCGCTTTTGGGCATTGGCGTTGGTGAGGTGGTCGTGCACGAGCACTGCAGAGGTGCCGTTGTTCTGGGCGCTCAGGTAGTTGTATTTGAGGGTTTGAAGCGTTCCTAGTGAAGCAGTCGGCGCTGGGCAGCTGGGGGCAGCAACGGCCAGGCCGCAGAGCAGGGCGGCAGCGAGCCCGTACATGTTGGTTGCACTGATTGAACCGGGGGAATGGTAAGAACGGTGAGATTGATTGCGAACGGGGTGAGGCTTTAAATAGGAGAGCAGCATGACTTGTTGGGCCCACCGAGTCAGGCTCCAGCGGGGAATCAACAAGCTAAACTCTCCCCTTAACCACAACAAGCAGGCGTGCCGTCATCTGTAATTGTGGGGTTCCGGCACTTCCGGTTCTTCACTTGTTGATATCCTCCGGGGGTGAATCATGGCGAGGGCGATGATTTGCTGTCCTGAACTGTACCTGGTTGATGATGAGATGTCTCCTGCATTTTGAGATGTCAATGATGGCAAACAAGTAATGTGCGTGAAGGATGTCACCCTGAGCCCTAGAGAAAAGCCCTACTTCCTCTTTGGGCTCATCTCATCGCAGTGGCATCAAGAACAACGGCATGGTTATTATGGTGTCTATAACAGGGTTATTCTTTATTTAGGTACAGTCCAACCCTGTCGGTCCTCAGCCTTATCTCACGTCAGACAGGCCGGAGACTTACTTGTATATTTACCGATGGGAAGCCACTCGACTCACCTCACTACATATACTCGGTGACAAGATCAATGATTACTTTTCTATGTCCGTATACTTTTCAATTCTCCGACCTTCTAGAACCGCCAACTCCGACGCTACTGTCTGTAGAGGATGGCGTCATAAAAGCCTCAGCCTCGGCCCGATTCACAAACTGCGGACTATTAACCCGCGGGGAATTCACACTGTCACAAATAATATTATATGTAGGCTTACGGGCTGGAAGTCGAGTACATACCATACATACTTACATAGGGCTCATTCACAGCCGCATCTCACCTTCCTTACTAAATATACCTCCACTTACCGTACATCCGCGCCTCCTCTACCGGGCCTTCCTTCCCCTCTCATCACCATCACCATCAACACACAATGAAAGAGCCAAGCCCCATCCCCATCTCTCAGAAGACCGCGCGAGACAAAGTCCAAGTCCGCATCGTCGAAGTCTCCCCGCGCGACGGCCTCCAAAACATCCCGTCCTTCATCCCAACACAGACGAAAATCGAGCTCATACGGCGCTTAGCGGAGACAGGACTGCAGACGATTGAGATCGCTTCTGTTGTCTCGCCGAGGGCTGTGCCGCAGTTGCGGGATTGGAGGGGGATTCTGGGGGATGGACGGATCAAGGCGTTGTTGGGGGCTGGAGATGGCGATGGCGATGGCGGGATAGAGTCAGACTCAGCATCTGCTTCATCCGGCTCAACTATATCATCATATGATTCCGACTTCAACTCCGACCCTGAGACCGAGACCGAGACCGAGAACGAGTCCGGGTCCGAGGGCAAAAGCAAGAAAGAACTAACCCTCCCCATCCTCCTCCCCAACCCCAAAGGCCTAACCCTTGCGCTCACGCACACCCCCTCCCTAAACGCCATATCGCTCTTCATCTCCCCAACCGAACCCTTCAGCAAAACCAACACAAACTGCAGCGTCTCCGAAGCCCTCACGCGCGCCTCAGCCATAACCCACGCCGCGCGAAAAGCCGGCGTGGAACACCTAAGAGCCTACATATCCTGCATCTTCTCCGACCCGATAACGCACTGTCCAACACCCCTCCGCTCAGTCCTGCACTGCACGCAACACCTCCTATCCCTCGGCATCGACGAGATCGCCCTAAGCGACACCGACGGATCCGGATCACCGGGCCTGACAACATCGCTCTTATCGTACCTGACATCTCACGGAATCCCAGTGGGAAAGCTAGCGTGCCATTTCCACGATACGCGTGGCGCCGCGGTGCAGAATGTCTGGGCGGCGTTTGAGGCGGGCGTAAGGGTGTTTGATGGCAGTGTTGGTGGGTTGGGAGGGTGTCCGTTTGCGCCGGGGGCGAAGGGGAATGTGGATACTTGCGCTTTGGTACGGCTTTTTGAGGGGAGGGGTATTGGGACCGGGGTTGATGGGGAGATGTTAGCTGAGGTGGGAGGGTGGGTTAGGGGGGTTTTGGGGGGGTATATGGATGGAGATTCTGATGGTAACGAGGAGAGTGGGTGTGTTGCTGGGAAGGAAGGCGAAGACGGCGAGGGGAAGAGCACAGCCCAAGAAAGCGACGAGAAGCATGGGGATATGACTACGACTACGATTGGTAGGCGGACCATGCATGTGGCCACTCTTACTACTGCAAGAACAGGAGGACATTGCTGGGCCTTCTCGCGGTCTCTTGGTATTGAGGGGTGATATGATAGATTAGATATGGGGTGTATGGTATGAGTGACGCTAGACGCTGATTATTATGTAGACGGTATGATATAATATAAATGCAGCAAGCAAGTAAAGCAGAGTAACGTAACGCAAGTAGACCGACCGACCTGACGAACGAAGCAAGACAAAGTAATTATGTAGGGTGGTATGGATGAGGAGACATGCCTGCTAAACAACTGAAAATGAAACCCAACCCAAAGACAAGAAAAGAAAAGAAAGAAGAAACAGGGGAGTCCAGATCAAATGCTGAAGGCGACTGACGCTCGTGGTATCTCAAACACCAAATAAACTGCACTATAGCTGATGCGGCATGATATACGCGCGCTTGCGCGGGTCATCGTCCAGCACCGAGGCCGGGCGCTTCTGCCCCGTCTGCGGGGCGAGGCCCATCGACGGCTGCTGGGCGTGGCCCATCGACGGCTGCTGGGCGTGGGCTTGGGCTGTGGCTGTGGCTGTGGCCTGGGTAGGCGAGAACTGCGAGTAGTAGGGGTGTTGCTGGTTGAGGTGGTGGAGCTGCGAGTGCATTTGCAGCTGGGGCATCTGTGCGTGGAACTGTGCTTGGTAGGGGTGCGAGTGCGGGTATGGGAGGGATTGCGCGGTGGTGTGGGTTGGGTATGCGGTGTACGCGGAGTGGGTTGGTTGAGTTTGTTGGGCTTGAGGTTGGGCTTTGGCCTGGACGTGGGCCTGGGGTTGAGCTTGTGTAGCCTGGGGCTGATGCTGGGTCTGCGCGTGCTGCATCTGAGGCTGAGCTTGTGCGTGCGAGTATTGCAACTGAGGTTGGGCCTGAGCTTGTCCTGCCAGTTGTGGTTGGTGAGGTCGCTGCGTGGCGGCCTGCATCGGGGACGCCGCCTGTCGCTGCATCTGCAGTGGCTGAGACAATTGCTGGACCTGAGGCTTTTGCTGCGTCTTAGCCTGGGCCTGCTGAGTCTGCTGAGTCTGAGACTGCTGAGATTGAGCCTGCTGGTTTTGCTGGGTTTGCTGCGTATGCTGCGTATGCTGCGCATGCTGAGCTTGTTGAGTCTGTCCCTGAGGCTTAGTCGCCTGAGCGTGCACCTGAGGTTTCGTCTGCATCTGAGTCTGCATCTGCGGTTGTGCCTTTTGCGGCTGCACCTGCATCTGCGGTTTGGCGTTCACCTGCGCTTGCATCTGAGCTTGGGCTTGCAGATGCGACGCGCGTTGGCCCCCTTGAACCTGGGGCTGCTGCCTTTGGCTCATCTGGCTTTGCATCGGGCTCGCTTGGATATTCTGCAATGGGCTCGCTTGCAAGCTCTGCATAGGGCTCGCTCGCATTTGGCTTTGTATTGGCTGCGCTCGTTGGGCGTGGACATTCTGGGCTTGTATCTGCTGGTTCATATGTGCTTGCATCTTGGCCTGGGTTTTGGAGAAATCAGCTTGGGACTGTGGCTGGGTCGGCGGAGCGTGCGCTTGGGTATGTGACTGAGCGGACGCTTGCGGATGACCATGTGAAGGATGAGCATGGCCAGGCTGAGTCCCAACTTGCCCATACTGGTTGGCGTGTCCAGATTGGCTGTTGCTGACCTTGACAGGCTGTCCCCATTGTCCTTGACTGACTTGCCCTTGAGCAACTCGCGCAGGTGCTTTCCCTTGATTGACCGGCCATTGGGTGGCCTGCGCTTGAGATGCTTGCCCTTGGCTAGCTTGGTGGTTGACTTGTGCGTGACCGGACTTCGCTTGGCTGGCTGGTGCTTGGTTCACTTGCCCGTGGCTGACCTGCCACTGATGTACCTGTTCTTGGCCGGTATACCCTTGACTCGATTGGCCCTGATTGGCATGATTGGCATGATTGGCTTGAGTGTGGCCTTGCGCTTGTGTGGTTTGCGGTTGACTGACTTGCCCCTGACCAAGCTGTCCAGATTGACCGGCTGGCTGGCTTGGCCCAGGCTGGCCGGTTTGCTCCCCATTTTGAGCAGCAGCAGCAGCAGCTTGCTCCTCCTCCAATTTCTTCCTTGCCAGCACATCAGCCTTCCTCGGCCGCCCACGAGGACGACCCGTTCCCTTCGGCCTATTCGGGTCCCGCGGTGGCCGCGGTTTACGAGGAATTCCATCTGTCTCGGATTTTCGCGGCCTTCCACGCTTGCGCTTCTGCGGGATTGGATTACCATCTGGTCCGATAACCGGAGGAGCTGGGGCACTCGCGGTTCCAGCAGCAGGAGGGTCAGGCGGACGAATGGGCGCGATGGAAAACGGGATACCCACACCTGGGATGGCAGCTAGATTTGGAGGCAACGCTGTAGACAGGTCGATGGTCCCATCCGGATTCTTGACCTTCTTCGGTTTCCGTGGCTTTGTCTCGTCGCCGGGTTGTTTCCGTGGTCGGCCTCGCTTCCTGGGTGTGTGACCGGGATCTCCCGGTTTCGTCTTCTTCTGTATCGGGTTTTCCGTGATGAACGTACCCGGCGCCTGTCCATTCGCGTTGGTCGTCGCTGTTGGCTGTGTCGGTTGAGACGGTTGGGATGATGAGGGTTCGATTTTTGGCTGAGTGGACGGCTGAGAAGAGGCTTGTGTCGATTGAGATCCTTGCAGCTGGAAGGAAGTTGCTTGGGGCGTGGCTTGGAAAGTGTTCAACTGAGAGGCATGTGGTTGGGAGGCTTGTTGGAAGGAGTTTGCTTGAGTACGTGGCTGGGCGGTATTCTGGAAAGAGTTCACTTGGGCACGTGGTTGAGAAGCCTGAGTCTGAAAAGAGTTCGCTTGAGCAGCTTGTGCTTGCGAAGTTGGAGTCTGGAAAGAGTTATGCTGGGCGTGTGTTTGAGACGCGTACGGTTGTGACAAGTTGGCTCTGAAGGCGTGAGTTTGAAAGGCCGGGGCTTGCGAGGAGGGTGTTTGAGAAGCGTAGGCGGGGGCATATTGTTGAGATGCAGGTTGAGATGCCGAGACTTGAGCTTTCGGCTGTGTCGCTGTAGCCTGTGATGCAGGTGCTTTGGGTTGAGGCGCGGGTTGAGGCACTGCTTGAGATCCAGCAGACGCAGCTTGCGATGCAGCCTGAGACGCAGCGGGCTTCTGCTTCGTCTCCTTCTTAGTAGTCTTCCTCTTCTTCGGCTCTTTAGCTGGAGGTTTGGGAGCGGGCTGGCTTGACTGGGCAGATTTTTGAGGTTGCGCCTGTGCTTGTGGTCGCGATGTTTGTGACTGCTGGGGCTGCTGCGGTGTGGTCTGCTGCTGCATTTGTGGGGTATGCTGCGTCTTCTGCACTGGTTGCTGCGGAGACTGAGACTGGGATGCTTGAGACTGTTGTAATTGAAAATGTTGCGCCTGCGGGGTGTGCATTTGCGGCGACTGCATATACTGTTGAGGAAACTGGCGCTGGTATGCATACTGCAACTGGGGGTTCTGCAAGTGTGTTTGATACGGCGAACCCTGCGCTTGCTGTGCGTGCTGAGCGTAGAGTTGTTGATAAGCTTGGGTGGACATCTGATTTTGCGTCTGGGCCTGCGTCTTCTGAGGCTGAGTGTGTTGCGCTTGCTGAGCCTGAGTCTGTTGAGCCGTTCGCTGAGTCTGAGCGTTCGCTTGCAGCTGATGAGCATTTGTGGCCTGCGTGGTTTTAGGAGTATGATTAGCCTGAGCTTGCGCTTGTCGAGCCTGCGACTGCTGCTTTGGCGAAGGTTTAACCTGCGTCTGGGCCTTGGCCTGAGAGGATTGGGCGGCCTTCTGAGGTTGGGCTTGCTGAGCCTGTTGTTGCGCCTGAGTTTGAGATACATGTGGCGCGTTCTGTGCTTGTTGCTGGTACTGTTGGACCATAGGACTTGACTGCGCTTGCTGAGCGGGCTTCTGTGCCTGCTGCGGATAGTTCGGCTGCTGGCTTGACTGCGGCACTTGCTGGGCAGAAGCTTGCTGATAACCTTTCTGTTGGCTTGACTGCGGTAATTGCGTTGTCCCTAGCAAATAACTCTGTTGACTCGACTGCGGTATTTGGTTTGTCCCTAGCAAATAACTCGACTGGCTTGGCTGAGGAACCTGTGTTTTATGTGCTTGCTGAGAATAGCTCTGACTTGACTGCGGCACTTGCTGGGTAGACGCTTGTTGATGGCCCTTTTGCTGACCCGACTGGGGTATTTGTGCGGTGCCTAGCAGGTAACTGTACTGACTTGATTGGGGCAGCTGCTGAGTCGGCCTTTGTGCTGCCTGCTGATAGCTCTGCTGGCTAGCCTGAGGTTGCTGGGCTGTGTTTTGCGAGGTTTGCTGGTAACTCTGCTGGCTTGACTGCGGCAGTTGCTGGGCCGAGCTTTGCGCCAGCTGGTAATTTTGCTTCACCGGGCTCGGCTGTTGTACTTGCGTCGGTTTCTGCGCTTGTTGTGCATAGCTTTGCTGTCCTTGACTCAAGTGTGATATTTGTTGATTCGACTTGGCCCCATGCTGGTAACCCTGCTGCACCGGACTTGCCTGGGATGCCTGCTGAGCTGACGCTTGCTGATAGCTATACTGACTTGACTGTGGTAATTGCGCCGACTGCGGTGTTTGATGAGCCTGTTGCTGGCTCGACTGTGGTGTCTGTTGAGCCGCTTTCTGCGTCGACTGCGAATAGCTCTGCTGACTAGATTGCGACAGTTGTGCCGCTTTCTGCTGCTGTTGATAGTTCTGCAACTGCTGATAAGATTGTTCAGTTGACGTATACTGAGGGTATTGACTCTGAGACAGATAATGAGAGCTCTGAGTCTGAGTCTGCGTTTGATATTGAGTGTGCTGGGGTTGTCGATACTGTTGTTGCTGCTGATACTGCGAAACTGGTTGCTGGTACTGGGCCGACTGCTGAGTCTGATATGAAGGCTGCGCATACTGCGACGGGTGATACTGCGTATAGTGCTGATTTTGAGAAGTAGCCGAGACCATCGGCAAGCCATTTGTCGGTGATGCCGTATGCGCATGCGGCGATTGCCTCTGCTGAAGCTGCTGCACCCGATCCAGCGACTGCTGCGGCGACGAGCTCAGCCCCTGCGCATGCGGCGACAACGTAGCCTGCGAGTTCAGGGACGTATGCCGGTAATTCGTGGCAGAGTTCATATTCCTCTGCGCCTGCAACGAGCCATACGGGCTCCTCAACTGGCCCAGCGAGTCCTGCCCAGAGAATGACCCGTAGCTAGTCCCGGTGGGCATACCCAGCAGCGACTGCGAGGACGTCGTCGTCCCGCGCACACTCGGCGAAAGCCCCGTCATGTCGGCCTGCGACTGGGAGCGATACAGCGAGCTGTTGCTGGCAAACGCACTGGCATTGGCATTGGCGTTGGCGTTGGCACTGACACTAGTACCGGCAGACTGGCGCGCACCAATCGCCGGCGACTGCATGTGCTGCTGGTGCTGCTGCGGGTGGGCATTCTGCTGGGACTGCGGATGGTGGTAGTGGCCGCCATAGTCCATCATGGTGGTGGTGATGGTGTCAGCGTCGGCCCACGGCTAGAACCAGGCATGCAGACCACGATTCCGAGTAGCAGCGACGGGGGCAATCAACGGCCCAGCTATCGACACCCCGCTCCACCAGCAGCAGCCGTAGATTCGGCGGTAGATAGTCCAAATGGAAGCGACGGACGCGCATAAGAAACGCGTGCTGGGCAACGACGAGGCTGGACTGACACCACTCGCCAGCCAATGGGCGCTCGCCTGCGGAGACGTCCCGTGAGTGCGGCCTCAGGCAGTCAGGCAACAAGGCAGCAAGGCAGCAAGGCAGAACTACGGCAATCGGAAGAGGCCAGGTGGCGCACTTGCAGAGAACTCTGAGAGAGAGCTCAGCTCGCCCCCGACCGGCAATGGGGCAGCAGCAGGGGAGGACCAGGCGCGCAGGAGGGCGGCGACGAGCAGAGCAAAGCGAGGCAGGCTGGAGCTGGGATCTGGAAAGCTGGGGTCGGCCGAGATGGACGATGGCAGGCGATGGGCGCCGTCCTTTTTTTATTTTATTATTTTATTTTCTTTTGGGATTTCGCCTTTTGGGTTTTTTCGCGTTTTTTGGATTTTGATTTTTCGCTGGGCCCTTGGTCACGTGGGCTCCGGCCAATCGGCAGTCACGGCCAGGCCACCACCATATAGTAGAGTGAGTATAAGGTATAACTTATAGCACACTATACTACTACAATCCGGGGTTGGCTGAACTTGAAGTACCTTGTATTGAAGTTGAAGTTGAAGTTGAGACAAAACTCCGAGCTCTTCATCTGCTGAGTGGAACCTGTCAATATATTTGATTAGGTACAGAGTATGTCAGACTATATATAGCTACGACAGGCTACAGTATCAGGGACAGCAAAGAACTTTCTGAGTCATATATAGAGGATAAGGGCGATATGTCCTAGCACAACTGAAGGATTGTACACCAAATCCGCTAAACACACTCTAAAGTTAAATGAGTGGATAACTCGCTAAGACCGGTATAGTCCATCTAATCTAAACTCCTCGCTATGCAGCAAACACGCATCAACAGAGCAACAACGCCATCTATCAAGCAACCTTAACAACCGCATCCTTCTCCTCCTCGACCCTCAAGTCCGCCAAACACGGAGCCTGGAACATCTGCCCAGAAACAACCCCCTTCAACGTCCCAGCACTAACAACAATCCACTGCACAACGACACAAAGCGCAATGATCTACCATCATGTTAGAAACCCGAGCTCGAGAACCATCCATGGAAGCAACACATGAACATACCGTCCCCAGTATCCGGAAGAACGCCGACGGCAGCTCAATCCCAATCTGGTACGTGCACATCGCATACGCGCCAATGGGGAACGTAAACCCCCACCAGCCAATATTGAACGGAAACGTCTTACACCGGACGATACTCGCCGACGCAAAGAACAGCCAGACGAGGCCGAACGCCCAGAGAATCAACGCAACCAGGCAGCCGACGACATGGAACGCCGGGCCCGCGAGGTCACCGAGCGTATTCGTCTGCGGGAAGATCGTCTGCGCGGCTCTGCCTAGCTTGATAGCCCTGCGTCCACTATTAGCTCGTTCAAATTCTGAGCGAGTGCAGAGGTTGGTATACCCGTATCCGCCAGACCCAAACGGCCCGATGGGCAGGAAGACGCTCACGATCATCGCCTTTGGCGGGATCTTGTGCAGCGTCAGCCGCTGCAGGTAGATGACCATGACCATGAGCGCCAGCGGCAGCCCAATGCCCCAGAGGACGTAGCTGACGATGATGGTCCAGAGGGCGTGCTGCGGGTTCGGCAGGACATCAGCGACGACGGCGCCCGAGGAGGCCGCGACGACGCAGCCGACTATCGGGACGAGCCAGGCGGCCGTCATGGAGGACAGCTGGATCTCGTCGGTGCCGGACATGCTGTCGCTTGTTAGTTTCGTCTTGACGCTAAGAAAGTGGTAGCCGTACAGTAGAAAGGGCAGCGACAGCGCCGACACAACGGAGATCACGGCGTCGATGATCCAAATCGCCCAGGCGAAGCTCGTCGCCCAGGCACCCCACGCGGGCACGCAGACGAAGCAGAACATGTTGACGATGGTCGCGAGGCCCATGGGGAGGGTGCCGATGAACATGGATTGCACGGGATGGTGGATCATGGCGCGGAAGATCTCCGGGTACAGGCTGTACCGCAGCAGGGAGATCACGCACGCTATGAGGAAGAGCAGGACGTTCAATGCGAAGATGGCGATGGATAGCCAGTACAGCCAGTGTGCGTTGTAGGGGAGCGTGTTCAGCAGCGTCGACACCATCCCCGTGCCCATGGTGACGGAGAACCAGCTGTGCCTGTTAGCTCGGCCCTGTCATCTTCTAAAGTTCTAATGGGTGAGGAACATACGACGGCGTAAAATTCCGCACCACCCGCCTCCATCCCACATCGTGCTTGTCGAGCTTGGCGTCGTCCTCGCCGGCCATGCTCACGCTCTCGTTAACCATGCTCCGTACGTCGGGCGGGCTCATGATAGATGCGCCGTCGGCAAGCCAAGCGCCCTTCCAGCAGACCCCGACGCAGTCAAAGGCCGGACCGTCCTCGGCTGCCTTGCCGGCATTATTACTGACTGGGACTCGGCGTCCGCTCGGCCAGGCTCGGGGAGTGAAAATTTGGCACAGGCGGGACGCTGGTGGAGATCCACCAGGGCCAGGGCCACCGAAAGGCTCGGCGTTGACGATAGCATGGCACAACGTGGAGGCGAGTGCGAGAGGGACTAAGTGTCTTTGTATACGTACTATGGGGTGGGCGAGAATTGAGATCGGAGGATCTGGATAATCGCCACATCGTCCTCCGATTCAAGTCGGTGGAGCTGTAGGCAGATGCAGATCTAGTTCAACAGCGATAGGCTTTTATTCGACATCGGAACTGTCGCCGAACGCAAAACTCAATTTTGAAGACTATCGGGTGAATATCGCGGTTGTGGGAAGTTGCATAACAGACACTAACATGCCCTAAAGAGGAGACAGAAGGAAAAGGAAGTCCCTCGGTTTTGTGATGGAATGTCAGCAGTTATCGAACTCGTTCGTCTTGCCAGGCAGTCGGCCTCTCAGAGGCCCTCAAATGCGGGGTTTAGGGTATGAATGGACGGCTCTACGTTCCAGAAGGACACGCTGATGGAGTTCTGGGCGGCTCAGTTGTAGACCTCGAGCAGGTTGTCGTAGGGCTTGTCACCGGGTTGATCTTCTTGGGGCCCTTGAGGAAATACTGAGCCGGCTTCTGGCGGAGAATGTCGGTTTAATCGGTTACCATGGGTGGGACGAGAGTATCGCGATACTTCTTCGTTGCTTCGCCGAACTCATAGTGTGACCCTCTCCGCTTACAGCCGTAGACGTTTGCTACCTTTCTTGAACTGTCAGTCGAGAGTGTAGAGGTTGCTGCAGATTGTTCTTGCTGCTTTCTCCCCTGGTCGTCCTTGATCGCAGCCGTGGGGTCTGGGCCGAGATACCAGTACGGATTGGTGTAGGATTTGTCGACGAGATCCTTGACAACAAACATGGTCAAGAACAATCCCGCTATCTGGCAGCGAGCCGACTTGGGGAAGAGTGGGAGCAGTGTCTCGTAGTCTTCCTGCACGCAATACCCCTTGAGGCTGCCAATGAGATCGTCCTTCTCGTTTTTGGACAACTTCTCCATGGCTTTGAGATCCCTGAAGCAGTAGTTCAACACCCAGTCATGCAGTTCGCCGGACAGTGTCTTGAGGTCCCGATCCCTTTTTCCGCCATCGGAGTCCAGCCAGCAAGCAGGGAACCCCGGGCCAAACAACTGGTCACCCCCGTGGTGCACCTCGTATTTCTCGGAAAGACGTTCGTGAGCTTCGATTAGTTTGGTCAGCTTCTCCGAAGGATCTTTGATCTGACGGTCTTTCTCGTCGTCAGCAGGCGCTTGATTGCTTGTAACTGCAGCATTTTCGGCAGCCTTGGGAAGTTGGTCTGCAGTTGACTTTTTGTTAACGGCATGCGCGAGCTCTGGATAAGACTTGGAGGGCGTGGAGCAATTCTCCTCCTGGGCAACCTTCACGCACTTAATTCTTTTCGTCTGAGTACCTTCATCAGAAGGCTTAGTCCCTTCCTATTTCCTTTTGGCTTAGGGAGAGGGAGCGGATGCCTCAACAAGAGTAAGGAAAACGGGGATTTAGATTAATCTGGAGGTCTACTTGCCTTTGCCTTTCTCACACGCTGATTCCCATTAGTTTTTGACATGATAGTCGAAGATGAGAGCATAGCTGTGCTTAGCAAATGTTAGAGGGGAAGGAAACTCTGTAGATGTCTACCAGCAATCATGGAACTGAGATATATGGGAGCTTGGGGCATGGTTTCCATCTCTCCAGGTCCTTTGTCCACAGTTGCCCGCTCCATCCTTAGCAGAAGGCGAGGACAGGTTCGAAGACAGGGTAGTGAGTGAGATGATGCGAATTCTTCGAGTGACAAAGGGGGTTGGACTTGGAGCAAGTGAGCCGGAGAAGCCCTTGCTTTGTTCTGTCTACTAGGGCCCGAGCGAGCACGGTACACGATCACTCGCGAAATGAGGCAGTGGTGCCTGCGCAAGCGCCTTAAATTAAGGCGTAAGTTGTGTGTATTAGCCGGCGAAGCGACAAGACATCGTATGTTGCTAGTTGCAGATCTGCAGTTGAGACCTCAGTGCAGTTGATTAAGACCCGAATCACCATGCAGGCGACTCTACTCGGAGTCTATGAAAGAGGGATATAGCTTCATCTTCAGCTGTCCAGCGCTTCATGTGTGCTGGTTGCGTCAGCCCTATGAGGCTATGACTGCCGTTATCAGATCCCGAAAAGCGATACCGGGGGAAAGGGACAAGCAACACGGCCCAGAAAGTGCTTTTCCGCGATCAGCGTTTCATATCAGTTTCGACTGGCAAGGTCAAGGCAGCCGTATACGGTACGGAGTAGATAGGGGGATCTTGCGCCGCGGAATCGCTGGGTAAGAGATTGATCAAGCCCAATCTAAGCAAAACAAGCCCGACTCCAGCGGCCCATGCTGCTGGAGTGCTGAATCTTGGCGTGCTGGATCAGCTCGAAAGGTGTTGAACTCTTGAGCCTTGACCCTACAGTTGCATGTCACTAGACTAGGTACTGCAAGATAACCGCACATGCGCCATGCAGTTCGCCTTGGACGGTATCTGCTTTCCTCGGGCTCGAGGGTTGGTCAAAAACCACGCAACCGCGTTCTCAGGGAGAGTGGGACCAAATCCACCGCGCAACTGCGGCGCCGACGGCTTCAGATCGAAGACAGGAACCAATGAAATCGGCCTCGAGCTGGCTGGATCGAGCTTCGGCTGTCAAGCTTTCGAGAAGCCTGTCTCCACCCTTCGGATGGACGTCTTGTTCCTGACATGACAGCGATGGACGGGCCTCAAACGACCACCCTGTAATTTCTCCTATATATAGAATGTTGTATATAAGAAAGACGGCATCACCTCTCCTGATGCGAGAATTCTGCATTGCATCGTTCGCATCATGCATATCAGCCGTCTTCTGTTCTTTTTGACCCCCTTGCTGGTCAAGGGTCAGCTCTCCGGTAGCGTCGGTCCGCTTACATCGGCCAGCTCCAAGAGCCAAACCAAGACTTGCAATGTTCTCGACTACGGCGCCGTAGCCGACAAGTCTACGGATATCGGGCCTGCCCTGTCATCTGCCTGGGATGAGTGCGCCGATGGTGGAGTTGTCTACATCCCCCCGGGTGACTACGCGATCGAGACCTGGGTGAAGCTGTCGGGTGGAAAGGCCTGTGCCATCCAGCTGGACGGTATCATCTACCGTACCGGTACGGACGGCGGTAACATGATCATGATCGAGCACAGCTCCGACTTCGAGTTCTTCAGCAGTACCTCCGAGGGTGCATTCCAAGGGTACGGATACGAGTTCCATGCCAAGGGCTCGTCAGATGGCCCGCGGATTTTGAGGCTTTACGACGTGACGGACTTCTCGGTGCACGACGTCGCGCTTGTCGATTCGCCCCTCTTCCACTTCTCAATCGACACCTGCACCAACGGAGAGGTTTACAACATGGCTATCCGCGGTGGCAACATGGGAGGCCTGGACGGCATTGATGTCTGGAGTACAAACGTGTGGATCCACGATGTACGTCGAACTCTTTCGTGTTTTCTTGGTTCCACCACTAACCAGCGTAGGTCGAGGTGACAAACAAGGACGAATGTGTCACTGTCAAGGTCAGTCGTGCTTCGCCGATACCCCTACTATTCTAGCTAACCGCTCGCAGAGCCCCTCCAAGAACATCCTCGTTGAGAACATCTACTGTAACTGGAGTGGAGGCTGCGCCATGGGCTCTCTGGGCACCGACACCGACATCTCCGACATTGTGTACCGTAACATCTACACCTGGAACTCCAACCAGATGTACATGGTCAAGAGCAACGGGGGCAGCGGAACGGTGTCCAACCTTGTGCTGGAGAACTTCATCGGTATGTGGTGCACGTCGCGGTGCGGGAAGAAAGCTGACGATTTAGGCCACGGAAACGCATACTCGCTCGATATCGACGGCGCCTGGAGCAGCATGAGCACGATCGACGGCGACGGTGTCGAATTGAAGAACGTGACGGTTCGCAACTGGAAGGGAACCGAGGAAAACGGATCTCAGCGAGGCCCGATCAAGGTGAAATGCGCGTCCGGAGCCCCTTGCACGGACGTGACGATCGAAGACTTCGCCATGTGGACTGAATCTGGTGATGAGCAGACGTATCTCTGCGAGAACGCGTTTGGCACCGGATTCTGTCTGGAAGACGGAGACGGAGACTCGACCTTCACGTCGACGCTGACCGCCTCGGCCGCCCCGGCGTCTTACTCCGCCCCCAGCATGGACGCCGACCTGCAGACCGCCTTTGGCACCGACAGCGAAATCCCCATCCCCACCATCCCGACCTCCTTCTACCCCGGTGCTACTCCCTACAGTGCCCTCGTCGGAGCCTCAGCTTCTTCAACTTCTGTTGCATCCTCGGGCGCCGAGGAAAAGGTCATTGCTAGCCCTGCATCCAGCTCGTCTACTGCGACTCCCGCCGCTTCCACAGCTTCCGCGGCTCCTACGGCTCCCACTGGGGTCGATGCCGTTTCCGCGTCCACTGCCAGTGCGAAGCCCACTGGGCATGGGAAGTCTCACCACAAGCACCAGTGCCGTGCCCACCGCCACTAAGTGATGGGTTAGAGGGAAGATACAGGTAGATCTTATCCAGTGTACTATACAAAACAATGCAACTGCTTTAATCAAGATTCTATATTCTGCTCAACACTTCCTGAACCATGCAGCTTCAAGCTAATCGTGACGTGGATCTAGGAAACTCCTCCCATATCCAGACCACTTCGACATGCTTTCACCGTAACTAGCTTCCAGATAGTCAAATCATATACCAAGATGCCCGACCACGATGATTCCGAGCCCCCAAGTCCTGAGCTCGCGCCCGTGCCCGAGTCGGCCCCCTTGAACCGCTGTGCAGATCTCGATGCGTCAGGCGCCTACAAACTCAATGTGAATATACTGAATCGCGCTATTCAGGAAATTGGCATGGGACGATACCAATGGCAGCTATTTGGAGTTGTCGGGTTCGGATGGGCCTGCGACAATCTATGGCCGATCGTGACGTCTTTGATCCTCCTTCCTGTCACATACGAGTTTGACGTTTCCCAACCACCTATTCTTTTGCTGGCACAGAACATGGGCCTGTTGGTTGGTGCGCTGTTCTGGGGGTTCGGCTGCGATATCTTCGGACGAAGGATGGCCTTCAACATGACGATCGGAATCACGGCCGTCTTCAGTCTGGCTGCGGCTGCGGCTTCTAGCTTCGCCGGAGTGTGTATACTGTCCGCCCTCTGGTCGATAGGCGTCGGGGGAAATCTCCCCGTGGACTCGGCCATCTTTCTCGAGTTCTTGCCTGGATCACATCAGTATCTACTCACTGTCCTATCAATCAACTGGGCTCTGGCTCAACTCCTCGCAAATCTCGTCGCATGGCCACTTGTGGGTGGCTACACCTGTCCTTCAGCTGATGGTTGCACCAGAGCTGGTAATGTGGGCTGGCGGTACTTCATTGCGGCCATGGGCGGATTGGCTCTGCTGATGAGCATCACCCGTTATTTCCTCTTTACCCTCCTTGAGTCGCCAAAATTCCTCATGGGCAAAGGAGAGCACTACCACGCTGTAGCCGTTGTTCATGAGGTAGCGAAACGCAACGGCAAGAGCTGCAACTTAACCACAGATGAGCTTCACGACTGCTCCGACAGCGGAGATGGCTATGAAAGAGGAAAGTACCACCGGCAAGGATTAAGCGCTCGCGACCGGCTCAAAATCTTCCTAGAGCCTTTCTCTATGACGCAGATTCGATCGCTGTTTTCCACACGACGCCGCGGCCTGGCGACGACACTGATGATCATTATCTGGGGGTTGATTGGCATTGCGTTCCCTCTGTACAACGCCTTTTTGCCGTATCTCCAGCATGAGCGCGGCATTGAGTTCGGCGATGGTTCAACGTACTTAACATATCGCAACTCATTGATCATCGCGGTGGCATCCATCCCAGGCAGTCTTGTTGGTGGTGTGATGGTGGAGATGCCACAATTCGGGCGCAAAGGCACGCTTACCCTGGCGACCATAATGACAGGGATCTGCCTCCTTGCATCCACCAGCGCTACTACCTCTTCAGCCTTGTTAGGCTGGAACTGTGCCTACGGTTTCAACAGCAGCCTTGTCTACGCCGTGCTGTACGCGTACACACCGGAGATATTCGAGAGCAGAAACCGTGGAACCGGCAACGCGCTCGTCAGTGCATCGAACAGGCTCGGCGGGATTCTGGCGCCTGTGGTAGCCCTCATGACGGACCTCCAGAGCACCCTGCCCGTGTACGTGAGTGGGATGATATTTTTAGTAGCGGGGATGTTAGTTGTGGCTGTTCCATATGAGAGCCGGGGACGGGCAAGCGTCTAGACATCATCCAGCTTTATCAATTAGCTCATCCAATCGGATATAGCAGATATAGTCCCAGTTACTCCGAGCCAGAGGTTCTGATAAACGTGCAGTCGCATGCACTGTCATTTCTCGAACCGGTTCTTAATGGCCACAAAGACGCGGATGGACAACATGCATAGAAGCACATTGGGCTCTTTAAGCTCCCAATCATGCGACTGGCATGGTTTCAAGTCTTCAGCGCTTTGTCGCGGTGGCTTGAGTTGTCCAGTTGGGCTCCCCCGCAGTGGAGCAGCAGCAGCGCCGATGGGTGCCTGACCGCCAGACAATGATGCCTGTCAGAAGACGGACCTCCGTCTATATCACCTCAGCCTCTCTCTGAGACGGCTGATCCACCTTGCCTCTTGTCTGTGTCTACGGTGGTATATCAATGCGACAGTCGCTGCTGTCAGATGCCTGCGCTGTATCTCGAAGCCTGTCCGAACATGGCCTTCGCCTACGATCATGAGGCGGAGTTTTGGGGCGCGTTGATCAACCCCGATAAGAGCCCGTCGTCTCTGCTCGAGCAGCTCTGTCTGGGGATTGCTCAGATGATGGTATGTGAGTCGGATAGAACTTTCAAATTATTCGGAAGGCTTACCTATGATTGCGGCAGACCACGTTTGACAACGTCGCCATCCACGACCTCACCCCTGAACGACTGGCGCAGTTCTATCGAAAAGTCGGCGGCAACTACGATGTCCTCTTCCTTGAGACCAAACCATCTGCTCTATCATTCATATACCAGCGCCTCGGGTGCTTCCACAGCATACAGCCCTCCACCGACCCGTACAAGCCTCCGTCGATCCCCGCTTTGCAACCCCACGGCTTCGTGCGATGGCAGACGATCCAACTCTTGCTAGACCCGGACGAACATGTTTCTTACCTGCAGAACGCAGTGGAGCGGTGGGACATTTTCAGCCCTAACGGCACGTTGTTTCCAAAGACGATCCCCCGCGATGCGTTTCCGGCTGAGCCAGACCCAGAGATGATCCAGTGGCACGAGGCGGTTAGCCAGAAGTTTGAATTCGATTACTGGAAAAAAAACCTCATCAACACGTCTCCGAAGTCCAGCCCATATAACAACCAGTTCAATGCTCAGAAAGAGGCCTCGGCGGCGAAGACTGGCACATACCACAACCAGTTCAGTTATCCGGAGGCTACGACACCCAAGGAAGAAGAGTTCATACAGAACCACCACCCACGAGCATCGAGTTACCGCTACTCCGTACCCGCCGATGCGCAGCCCACCCGCCGGCATCAGAGACGCCAGAGCGCCGAGGTCCCTCAACCTTCGCACAAGCCGCAAAACAGCCTGCCCCGTCGCTCGGCGGAGTTCGTGAACGGATACGCCTCCCCGCGCGCCCCCTCTCCGCCGACATTACCAAACCATGCAGCCAAGGGTCGAGGCCGCGAACGCAAGACCTATTCCCGACCCGTCAGCCCCGAGCATATCCACGGCCATAGCTCCTCCGACGCATCATCCGAGGACTCCGGCACAGCCACCCAGGAATCCTTCTCGCCAGGCTACGGCCACCGCCGCAACCTATCTCCCCCACACGCGCCCCACGCCCGCCGACATTCCCACGAAGCATACTCCCGCCGACCACACCGCGAACTATCCCCAGACTCGCAACGCCGCTACGCATACCGCGAGGCATTCAACCCAAGCTCCAACAGACCCTACGACTCCGATAGCGGCCGCGGTCCTCGCCACCCGAGAGGGTACATTGACGAAGTGCGCCAGTCGCGCACGCCCGGCCCATCACCCAGCTACGCCGAGCCCGTCTTCCGCGAGTCCGCGACCGTCCCGACAAGCCCGGTCTACGGCCACGCGCACCCCCACCCCATCCACCCCATCCACCCGCGCTTCGTGAACGTCCCCAACCCAGGCCCAGCATATATGGTCCACCCGCAGGTCCAGGTGCAACCCGAACTAGACGCAAATGTCATGGACGACCCGCGCAGGAGCGGCTACCGCGGGAGCCAGACGCCCAATCCAAGCGGTAGCGGGGGTGGCGGCGGCGGCAGTGGGGGATCCTATCGACGGCCGCGGTTTGCGTCCGTAGGCGATTTTCAGCCGCCGCGGTGGTCGACTCACGCTGTGCATGGCGCCGGGCGCCCGGTTCCCCCGGGTATCATTGAAGCGGAGTACGGCCGGAGATCGGCGATGTATGATCGATGATCATGCGCGATCGGATTGTAGTAATGTTATATGTACTGACATTCTAGGTGTTTGGCACGGAGTCCGGCTTATGGAGATTTCCACGCGAAACGACATTACGAGCTGTTTAGTAGGATTCACGCTTTGGACAGGCGTTTGTTGGATTTGGTGTCGGCAGCGATGCCTACATTTGATGGCACTTCAGATCTCACACGGGCAGCGGGGTCTACAGAACTTGACTCAGACGCAGACTTGATTTTGATCACGGAGACATTCACGACTCACGACGACATGACATGACCGAACCGACAGGACACGACACGACAAAGGCTAGAGGGCGTTATGAGGGTTTCTTGCATATGCTTCCTTTTGCTTATTTTATTCTATTAGTTCCATTTGCTGCTTTGCTTTGCGTTGTATCTAGCGGGCTCGGTTCATCTTAGTTGCAATTTCTATTTCTACTCTGCCAACCACCGAGAATCCGCGAGAGGACTCTTGTACAGCACCACTACCGACGTACACCTCTGCTTTCTCTATAAAGGAACAAACATGGTATCTAACCATCCTAGGCCGGTCCCTAGCCCATGCATACTAAACAGGGACGCAAGGGACAACGAAACAATGTTCCAATTCCCGCTACAACTGCGTTACTGCACCCGCCAGCCACGATGACACAAAACCTCACACGTCAAAAAACATCCGAAGTCCCGACCCTACCTCCGCACTGCACTCACCTGCTCCGTTGGAGTAGGTAAAAGCACCTCGGCTCCGGGATCAAACTCCTGGCCCTGCCATTGGCTCAATGCAACGACCTTACGGAGCCTGGAGGACGAAGGAGAACGAATCCTGCTTGCTGGCTCCGCGTTTCTCGTTTCCGCCATGATCAGCATCTTAGACTACTTGGTCTTACTTGATCGAGCGGGGCGCGATGTAGAAGTCGAACAGAGGCCCTGCTTGTGCTAGGGTAAGGTTGACGTCAGAATGAGCGGGTCCGCGCAACAGTCCGCACGCAGGTATATGAATTATGATATCAGGCCCAGCCCCGCGACTTTCAGATGTGAGATATCTTTCTTCTAGTGCTGTGCGATCGATGTAGGGGCAATTGCGATCGCATTGATTGAGCCTCCATTGAAAACAGACTTTTCTGTGGCTGCGGCTGTTGACTTCGAGATGGTATGTATACATGCAATGCACCTGACGGAGTATACATCCTCTACCCCCGGCCTATCCATGGATTGCGGCGGCTGCTTTCCACCGATCCAGTCTATGCAGTTGCGCTCTGGGACCTGGGACTGCGTGGCGAGCCATGCCATGCATGCCATGAACCGGGGTTCTGCTGGACCATCCCGTCGCATTCACTCCGCATCTCCATCCATCCCCATCCCCATCCTCACCCTCATCCTAAAAGACAAATGCCGTCGCTAACATCCCTTTCCAGGCCCCGATTCCCCTCCCACTCGCCCTGTCCCCCCTCCAGCTCTTCACCACCCTCACCACCTCAAAACCCTCAAGTCCAAACCAACCCACACTAAACACCCGCCAAACAACCACATCCTGCAACTGCCCGAACAGCCTAAGCGGGGGCGCCATAGCCGGCATCGTGATCGGGTCGATCGCCGGCACGCTGCTGCTCATCTGGCTGTGGCGGAGCTGCATGACGCAGCGGACGATCCACGAGGCCGAGAAGACGGGCGCGCCGATTTACCCGGGGTATCCTGCTTCTACGTCTGAGACGGTGCGGCATCGCCGGAGGCGACGGAGTCCGGTTTATGGGGATGGGGATGCGGATTATGTGCGGAGGAGTCGGAGTGGTGGGGGGAGTGTGAGGAGGCCGAGGAGGGTTTATGTTGCTTGAGTTTATGGAGGGGTTTGAGGGCGATGGGTTTGAGGGCGATGGGTTTGAGGATGGGTGGTTTGGACTTTGCCTTGCTCTGAAAGTGATGACGACCCGACGACAGAGTGATGGCTTTGAGCTTGAGACTCTCGCGAGTACTGCTTGGAGAGATGGACAGCGAGATCGTTGGGCTGGGTATTCCTGCCGAATGCATGGGACTAGGGCTTCTTTTTATGCTTATGATTATGATTCACGCACATGATGGTTATGGCTTATTATAGGGAGATGTACTTACTAATGCGGTATATGACTGATGATTATGATGTATACTCCGTACTATCTTGACTTTGACGTCGCGAAGAATGTTAGGTGGTAAACTGGAGAAAGTTGCACCGAATGCTCGGCCCGATCTTCAGATGATCAGATGGAGATCGTGCCGGATGATTGAAGTGTGAAGCAGCAATTTGGCAGGTATCACGAACTATCCGCTGAAGTTCCCCAACTCATACAATTTAGACTCCAGAGACATGGTCAAGACCCTGCAAGTGCCTTGCATTGCATGCAGAAGTGGGTCGCCGGTAGGAATGCCCAACCTTGAAAGTTGACGGCCAGACCTACCTCTAGAATGTGCACGCTACTGTGCCTGATGGCTGGAGTGTAGGGAGCATGCGGAGCTGCAGATTCCCTCGCGCTTTGGGTTTGGTCGTGGTTTATAGTAACAATGCCTCGGCTTCGCGCGTGCGTTCTCTCTCAACCGACCGATCTGGGGATAGACATGGGTCCGCTGTGCAGTCTGTCCAACCAGTTGACAGTCGATTGTTGAATCGCATCGGCCTGGCGCCCTCTTGTCGTTGTTCGTTCATCACGCGGACGCGACTTATTACCTACCTCAGGCCAGAATCCTACCAGACGACGCGTACAGATCAGATAGCCGCGTATATAGCAGAACGAATCACCTTCTGAGTTGACACGTCTCCAGTATCTCGAATTCGTACCGGTACGAATTATCTACCAATCTCCACGCAATGGCCCTTGTCGAGACCCCTTTTTCTGGCAGCGCTTCTCGGGCGCCGTTCATCAAGACGAGGAAGTGCGTTCCCCAACAAAGGAAAAGTAGCATCCGTACGCCCTCAATTCCCAACCCCAGCTCCAATATGTCGCAACTGATGTATCCATGACGCAGAGATAACTGGCTCACCAGCCAACAGCGAAAACGACGGAAGAGCGCGTTATGGAGGTGTGTGATTTGCATTGATCGGGATCTTCATTGCGGCTGTCGCGGCCGTGGTCTGGTGGTTATGTGCGCATAATTGGTTGCAGGCGGGCTGAGTTGAGGGTTGTCGGCCCGTAGTTGATGATTGCTTGGGCGGCTCTGGTTGAAAGGAATTGGGCGTGCTCTTGATGGCCATGATGATCAAAGCAGATATTGGTGGGCTCGGGTGGGGAGCTGCCTGGAATCGTGCTGGTCTCGAGGTCTTCAAAGGCATGATGATGGTAGAATATGCGATATGATGATAGAAGACACTCGAGGATAGACACAGTTCACAAAACATTAGCGACGTCCGTTGTCAGTTTCGTAAGGTACTTGGAGAGTGAGTTGAAGAACAACTCCAACCGAGCAGCGGAACTAGAATCCCCGACCCTCGCCGGCAGGACCTTCCGCATTAGGAACCAGCCGTTTGCTTCGAGTCGGGTATCGCTGGGAGAAATCTTCTTTTCTCCACGATATCACTTAAAGAGAGATATCCTCAAGTCTTTCCGCTCATTCTCAAAAGGAGAGCACCGAATTCTTCAACTTCGTTTGACCGTTGGAACCCCGGATCTTGACGGTTGGTGCCCCGAGGCGCTTATCGGCGGGACTTATCGCTGGCATCTCCGCATCCTCCGCACGCATATAAAGGGCGCAGCGCCGGCTCTACCCCTCTTTCCAGTGTCGCTTCTTGTGCGCTGAACGGAGAACGCGATGCTTCCCCCGTTTGACTACTTCACTTATCGCCGTGTCCGGTAAGACCACGGTACCTGATTTTGGAGTGGCTGCTAACCCATGTAGGACCATCAAGCGCCAGGAACGAGCTACCCGGTTCGCCTCTCTGCCTCCAGAGTACCATGCCGCCTTCACACCGGCCGACAAAACAATAGTCAGCAAGCCAATTGAGGAGCTCGTACAAGACGTCCATAATGGCTCCCTTTCCCCAACCGACGTTGTTCGGACCTACGGCAAGGTTGCCGTGAAAGCACAAGAGAAGACAAACTGTATCACGGAAATCTTGCTTCCGGAGGCGGAAACCTGGGCCCAGACAGAGGTCAACCTCAAGGGCCCGTTGGCTGGAGTCCCCGTCTCGTTGAAAGACTCAATCCAGGTCAAGGGCTTTGACATCTCGCTGGGGTATTCCCGCCTGGCAGGGAAGCCGTACGCGGAAGACGGGCCCTTGGTGAGACTTTTGAAAGATGCGGGTTGGTATTGCCCTTGTGCTTGTCGGACAAGACTGACAGCTTGCAGGGGCCGTACCATATGCGAAAACGGCGCTCCCGGTGACGCTTCTCTCGTTTGAGTCGGACAACGCGCTCTGGGGTCCGTGTCTTAACCCTCATGTACCCCAGTACTCTCCCGGTGGCTCAACCGGCGGAGAAGGCGCTTTGCTCGCACTGGGTGGTCGCATCGGCATCGGCTCGGATGTTGCGGGCTCTGTCCGGGTCCCTGCTGCATGGAGCGGAATCTACTCCCTTCGTTGCAGCACCGGTCGCTGGCCAAAAAATGGAGTCAATACCAGCATGGCAGGGCAAGAGGGTGTGGCGAGTGTCTTCAGTCCCATGGCCCGGACGTTGAATGATTTGACCTACTTCACCCGGTCGATCATCAGCATGAAGCCGTGGAGGTACGACTACACCGTCCACCCCATTGTCTGGCGGGATGATGAGGAGAGCGAGGCCAAAGGCAAGAGGTTGAGGGTTGGGTTGATGGCATACGATGGTATGGTCCTTGTCACAGGGTGAAGTACCATACTGACCAATTCAGGCGTCATTCCCGCAACGCCGGCAATCCACCGCGCCGTCGCGACCACCGCTGCTGCTCTCTCCGCCGCCGGACATGAAGTTGTCGAGATCACACCTCCAGCGACTGCGGATCCGTTTACTGGCCTTCACCTTGCCTCTCAACTGCTCAACTCCGATGGCTGTGAAACATTCAACTCGCACTTTTACAGCTTCGAGCCGTCCGATCCTGGCGCCGCACAACTTTCACTGATTGCCAACCTGCCTCGTCCTCTGCGATACCTTTACTACCTCTTCGTGCGGTATGTTCGGCGGGACGATAAATGGGCGGCATTGATCCGGGCATTCGGCCCGAAGAGTGCAGCCCAGCAATGGAAGCTGGTCGCAAAGCGCGAGGCTTTCCGCTCAGCCTGGCACGCCTGGTGGGACGCAGAGCCACAGCAGTACGACTTTATCCTGTGCCCGGTCAACGCAACTCCCGCCCTTCCACACAAGGCGATGAAGGATGCCGTCTCGTCGTGTGGATACACTTTCCTCTGGAACCTGCTCGACTACAGCGCCGGCGTACTGCCGGTGTCGCACGTTGACCCTAAGAAGGATGCCCTGCCGGCCCCTTACAGGACAGTCCTGAAGCAGCTCGGGGCCAATCACGCTCTGGCGCGGGGTGCCTGGAAGCACTATGATGCGGCCAAGATGGCGGGGCTGCCGACGGCTGTCCAGGTGGTCGGCAGGAGATGGCAAGAGGAGAAGGTGCTCGGGTACATGGCGGCCGTTGAGGGAGCGTTGGAGAAGTTCTACGATCCGGTCACTGGGGAGGGAGGCAAGTACCCGTTGATTGAGCTGGATTGATGTTTGCGGTATAGAGCAGCATAATGACAACATAAATAACACCGCATAAGTCGTATTCCGCGTTGACACTGCCCGATTGTACCTTTTGGTGCCTTTTGCGGGTCCCCTAGAGCTCTCTCGCTGCGTTGATTTGTGCTTCTGCTCGGGCCGCCGGACATGGAGTCCACTTCGTCCTTTTGTTCGTACTGACCATTTCATGATGTCCTTTTGCAGCTAGCTGAGGTTCTCGTTTAATGCAATTATTCCGTGACAAAAGTATAATTTTCCTGGGCATGCAGGTCAGCCAGCTACATACTTATAAGAACCCTGGCAAGCAGAAACACCAGTGAAATCATCAGCGTGCCTGGGATGCGCCGGGCAGTACTTTGTGTCTTATGGGCCCTCCGCCCCCACTGATCAACGTTGGCGAAAATGAAGAAATGGACGAATTACGGTAATTTGGCGGATTGACCGGCTGCCAGTCAGAGGATCCCTCCCGTGCCGTCGTGCGGAAGTGATCGAGGCCTCCTTCTGTGCAAGTCCGAAACCCGTTTGATCTTCAACGTCACCCTTCCTGCCTTTCCCTCTTCTCTCCTCACCTTGGCTCTCCTCTCCTCAACTGCTCCAAAAGCAGGATGCTGCCCCCAGCATCCATCCAGCCCCTGAGCTCGATTGTCTACTCTTGACGAGTTTGACTGTCGACGGACAGGGCCCAGCCATGCCTCCAAAGCCCAGTCCTCAAGGCCGCAAGGACGGCACCATTCACTTCATCAACGCCCGACCGGCCTCGGAAACAGAGCGACTGGACATTAAACGCATGGTACGCGCCCACGTTGGGAAATGGCTCTCAACCCAGACCAAGGACCGAGCCGGTTCCGCCGTTGAGGCTGCCTACCCTCCTCCTCCTCCGGCTGCCACTTCCGCGGACCCCAACGCCGATGCCGCTGTCGAGATCGATCCTCCTTCTACCGATGCCTCGTCGAGTCCGTCACCGCCGTCCTCTGTCTCTTCTCCAGAGTGTAATTGCTCTGCAAACCCCGCACAGCCCATTTGCATCCCGCCGCAGACGACTGAACCAACTTTGTCGATTGTTCCTCGGACAATTATACCGGCTACAAACGCGCATACATGTCGAGAACAATGCGATGGTCAGGAGGGCTGCCGATGTGGCTTACCAGGAGTAGACGGGCCCAATCCTCTGTACCCAGGAGAATACATCGAAGCCATCGGCGCCGGCTGCCTTGATCCATTTCGAGTCTATACTACAAAATATGAGCCAGAGCTCATCCGGGCCTCGGAGGAGTACTGTACGTTCGCTAGCATATTGCCCTAGTGCTGGACTGACTCTGCCAGGTCTATCATGCCTCTGGCCCGGTCTTACCCCCGGACCATCCATTGCGAACATGAAATCGTGGTTCCCAATGTCGCTATCCGACCAGACGCTCTTTACCGCATTCCTGTTCGGCGCTCTCTCACATATGCGCGTTCAAGCGCTGCACGGCTGGATTCCGCGGCAGATGTTCCATGCACGCAAGCAGCGTATGCTGGAAACAGTCGAAATGGAGACTATCAAGCTGGTCAGTAGGGAGATAGACAATCCGTCGCGTGCGGTGTGCGATTCCGTAATCTGGAGTGTCGTCTGCATGGCACATAACAAGGCAGATGATGATTTGGCTGAGTCTCCTCCCCCGCCGTTTACTGCCCCGATGCAGCGATTGCAGTGGCTTGGTGTGTATGGTAGCCTTCGGCCGAACCTCGTCCACATTGGAGGCCTGATACAGATGATTAACCTGCGAGGCGGAATTGATAAGATTCAGCTCCCTGGTCTGGCTTCGGTGATATCCTTGTAAGTTTGGCTCATGCTATTTATGGACGACCTCACTAACAGCCAAGCTCCGATGTCGTAACCTCAACCACCGTTCTTGGGAGCCCAGTATTCCCCTTCGTTCCTCTGGAGCCAAGCCGCAGGGGCAAGACAATGCAAGACCTCCTAGAGTACACCGACTCCGAGGTAGACCAGTACCACGCTCAGTTCCAACAACTTGGCCTTCCGCGCATCTTCGCGGAAATCATCTGTGCCATGAACACGTATATCGCCCTCGTCGACAAATACGTCAAGGGTGAAAAGGGCTATGACACTTGCCTAGTCGCCGACCAACGCAATCTCATCCACTACAACCTCATCTCCGTCCCTCGTGCAGCCCTTCCCGGTCAAGACAGCATCTGCACCCAGCCCGAGGATATCATATACGAATCCTTCCGCCTCGCAACCCTTATCTACAGCGTTGGGGTTATCCTACCTCTCCCGGCGCAGAGCTCGCCGCTCGTAAACGTCGCCGAACTCCTCTATAATACACTTCTCCCTGCAATCTCCGCCCATACTACTCTCCGCCTCTGGGACACGCCCAACGGCCAGGCTGTTCTCCTTTGGATTCTTATGCTCGGCGGGATTGCGGCAACGCAGACTCCTCACCGAGCATGGTTCATCGCCACACTCAGCAGCGTCGCCGAAATCAACAGAGTTGCGTCCTATAATCACTTGAAACAGTATCTGGCTCGAGTGGCATGGTACTCCATGGCTTGCGATAAGCCAGGAATGGAGCTGTGGGGTGCTGTCGAGGATTATAGGCGTAAGGCAACTTGGCAGACTGAGCTAGTATATCAGAGACAGTCTGGGTGAGGGTTGACGCTCTAGTGGATAATCCCGAATTTCCCCTGCTGGCTTGACTCGAATTGGGAACTCTGCGAGATGACCTGATCAACCGGAACAAAGACTGTCACTTCAAGAGGCCGTCTCCCCTTTCCCCTCGGAATTGAGATATTCCAAAGCACGCCCATTCGGCTTCGGCTCGACAAACACATCAAGCAGAAAGGCAATTGGCGCCTGCGTGTTGTCGCCTCAGTCTGCCTCAACCACAACGGTTCCGCTCAAAATAGAGCCATACCTTGGTCGAGGTCGAGTTTCGCCTATGCCGGCTGTCGTCAGAAAGCTGCACCCCGTGGCCGTGGAAATAGGGCAAGCTACAGATGAAGACTTGATCTGGACCTGACCAATTCGAGGTACCCCGGCCAGTCTAGCTGTCTGAAAAACGGAGCGTGGACTACCTCTTCTGGCTAGCCAGCCGACCCTCCTTTTCCCGGGAGAGGGAATTATATCTATATATTCGAATAAAATGTGCCACCAGCCCGTAGAATATCATCTTGAGTGGCTACATATTAAACTACAACTTGATAATGAAACGGCCGGTGTCAGATATTGTCTGTATTGCCCTTTCTGGGAGACAGCCTTCGGCTCGTGAGTAGAAAACGAGCGCGGTTTGTTCTTAAGTTTGGTGCCTAGTTAGACGGACTCCGAATCCACCGGCTATGTGCCATTACATATATCTTGATGGGTTCAGCAGCGCGATACTCTGCCTAGGTAACCTTCAACCTATCTATCACCAACATGCTTACTATAGGTACGTAATGGTCCTATGGCCCTCCTCTTCTCTGCATCTGTTTCTTCAAAAGACAAAAGCAGGGCAGATATCACCTATAAAAATCTCTACACACCGGTCCTTTCTTTCTTGCTTACCCTATCCTAACTTATTCCGAGTCATGGCCGCATCAAACACTACGCTACCAACGTATCATCGAAAGTTAGTCCCCTCATAACTTCAAGCAAGGTCGCTATAACCCCTCAGGAGAATGGATCTTCGCAGGTAAGAAAAAGGATGGTGGGAGTTGTCGGTTTGTCGATTCGCTCTGTATAGCGAGCGGCCTGTGTCCACTGTACTGGAGGCATATATACATGACATGGGGATAAATGGATCGGATTGCAGAGACCGTTACCGGCACACCACTAAATAGTCTTTGCCGGTGTTGGACCTGAGACTATGTGGAGGGATGTGCCTAAGCTGGGTTGTCAGCACGGGCATATAGTGTAAGTAACTCAGTTGCTAGGGCTGATATTTACGGCTTCGTATTCCGTGGGCAATAGGTCGATAGGATAGGATCAATGGGCCAGTATTCCGGTCTGCTTATAACTCAAGGTCGATGAGTCACAACGGGTGAGTATTCTACACCGTGGCTCCTGACTAAGTATTCCCCTTCGCATCACCAGAAAATAGTATCATTTCTATATTCCAGACAACTCCAGATGCAGTGGAGTGAGTATGCTAGCTAGAATCTAATGTTGCAGAACGAAGAAAAAAAGACAAACAACAGGCTGAAACGGCGTATAGACATCAATCATCGAAGTCATAGCAATAGTATTATAGCGTAGTTTCTGTCCGCGCAGATAACGACCAGGTCCAGTGAGATTAAGCAATTTCACTTGCTTGGTCGCAAAAGTGTAAAGGAGTGGAAGTGCGGAAGACAATATGCTGGTTCTTCTCAACGAGACCTCACGCTCCCGTATGTAGGCGACTGCGGCCGTGGCCGGGCGGGTATCGAGCGCGGCGAAAGAAGAGGTTGCCGTTCCCAATCTTGCGTCGCAACGCCATTGTAGCTCGGAGTTAAGGTGGAAGTTTCTACCTGCGCTGGACCAGGTCCGGATTCGTTGGCCGCCATGACGGCCGCCTTGCGCCCCACGAATATCATGAGCGTGAACCCGGCCACGGCCGTGAGGCCAGTCAGGATGAGGTTAACTGGTATCGGATTACGATCGAAGACGGTAAATGTCAGCGCGTCGAGGCCTGCCTGGGAAAAGTTGCCTAAGCCTGCAACGCAGATGATCAACCCGTAGACCTTGCCGAAGGTGTGGAATCCAAACACCTTGGCGGCGTAGTCGGACACCGCCGTATAGTAGAACGGTCGGTAGATGACGAATAGTATTATATTGGCGTAAGCTGCAAGATAACTGTTGGGAATGCAGCCTAGCCCACCGATCAAGGTTGCAATTGCCGCCAGGACGAAGAGAACGAAGGGTGTACTGGCCGTGTCCAAAACGGTTCCAATAAATGGAACGGAACAAAGGCCACCAAGAGGCAGTAGGAAATCGAATATCTCGTTAATATGCCTCGCGTCTTCAACCGAGCCGAGTAACCATTCATATTGCTGTCTGATCGATGCGACAAAGTAGTTGATGCGTAGCATTTGCAGTACAGTGAATACGGTGATGAGAATGAACCATGGGGAGCGGATCTGTTCAATGGCAGAGTATCCATGCATTGCACCCCAGACGCCGCCAGTGGTGTGCTTTTTCGGGACATCCGGCTTTGGCTCAGTGTGGTTGATCTCGCTCTCGTTGACGTCCCGGCCGTCATGTAGTGCCAAGCCAAGATCATTCACCGTAGATGCGTTGTCATCATCGGCGAGAAGGTCCTGGATCTTGCTCACAATGTCTTGTCGATGCATCCGGCGATCATTTCGCTGTCTCTCGCCCTCGTCGCGGTCGAGGATGTGGTCGTCAACCCGATCCGTCACCTCCGCGATAATGTGATCTTCCGCCTGTTGGACAAGTTCTCCAGCGGTTTTGTATGAGGTTTTCGGCATGACCGAAAACTGTGCGATTATTATTAGTACAGGGACCACAAGGTAAATCAGGAAGAATTTTTGAGACGAGAAGCCGCCATCTGTCTTCTCATTTATAATCCGAAAGATCAAGAACAGAGCACTGGAGGCATCAAAAGCACCCGTCAGGGCAGAAAGGATCAGCCCGGAGCGCGCTGGGAAAGTGTTTGAAAGCTGGAAAGATGAAATGAAAATGAAGGGGCCTCCCAATGCTAACAGTAGGTAACCAGGGACGTAGGCGTCGAACGGCAGGCGGTTTGCCAGGGCGAGAAGAAGAGCTCCGATGAACAGTAGAGCACTTCCAACAATGCCGCAAACTCGTGGGCCATACGTGTCTAGAATAGTCCCTACTGGGAGCGCAGATACATTTGTGGCTACGGCCGCGATCGTGAACATGAGGTTGAGACTGCAGAATGTCAGTCATCGCACCTTGCGCAAGCTTGAGTGCCTACCTGAGTTCCTGCCGATAGCAGATGTCCTCTTCATCCAAACAATATTGATTGTAAACCCCTTCGCTAATGAACACAGGTTTGATCGCTGCGAACCCGAACACTATTCCCGCGGCAAAGAAACAGTATACCACGGCAACAGCCACCTGGACAACTCGCTTTACACTGCTGACCTCAAAAGCGCCAGTCGTCTCTAAATGCCCCCAGCTATCAGGGTCCAACTCGGCGGATTGCCTTGCTTGTGCCGCTTCCGCCGCTCGTTCGGCCTGGCTATGTCTCGAAACAAGAGACGCAGCTCTTGGGATAGGGTTAACTTCATCATCCGCGCTGTCCCTTACAGCCTGAGTCCAGCCCAAGCCGCCGTATGGGTTGAAGTTCAGGCGATGCCGCGAGGAGCGAAGATCAGTGGTGGACGGAAATGAGGACGCTACCGAAGCGTCCGGGAGATCGTGATACGATTCTTCGTCATCCTCACGGTAAGCACCGCGCCTAGGGCTCTGTTCACGGTCTTGAAGACGTCGGGCTGATGCTGGATTGGTTTCCCACGATTCCAAGTATGAAACTCGAGGGAGTGACATAACTGCCAGATTGCACCATTAACTCAATCAGAGCATCACCCAGTTGAGAGGATGCAAACCTCTAATTTCCGACCGCGGCCTTTCCTGAGGTCGGGGCCTTTTTGAAGGGAATTGGATGTCTAGGGATGTCTATTTCTCGGCCACGGTTTGGGGATCTTCTGACGCGGTTGTAATCTGGACTGACGGGAAGGTGCGGGGAACGTCCAAAGCCGGAGTTCTCTAGGCAATGCGGCGGGATATGTTATACAGAATGATCATACACAGGGTAAATAAAGGGAGAGCAGAAAAAGCAAAGCGATGATGCGATTGGCGCTGAAGATGATGGAAATGAGGCAAGAAACAGGGAAGAGCTTCCGTCGGAGTTCTTGTGACGGCGTCAGGTGACTCGGAGCTCCCCCGCATCGCGATTCCCATCTCAGCTGCCTTCCTGCTCCAACACCCAAGCTTCTGTTGATTCGTCAATTGGCACCATCTCTTTCGCTGACCAGCTGCAGCTGACTATCGCGACATGAAACTTGGACCTGCAGATCTGTACAACGACAGGGAGATTGCATTCGCTCGCTTCCATCCGGGAGCAGCCTTCAGCCTCGCTGGGCGATCCTATATGGCGCCCTATCGTCGACATTTGGCTCGTGCACTCTCGGGAGCAATAGCCCGTATGCCAGACCACGAGACGACGGCAACCTTCCGTAGGGACTGGCTTTCGTGGTTGGCGACTTCACCTGCTCAGTCCTGTCGGCTTTGCTTCAGCCGTGGCCAGTCTTCGAATCAAGACCGTCTTCGCCTGCTTGAGCGTATGTCCGCAGGACGGCGAGCACGGTCATCAGGGATAGGGATGGGCTGACGGATCCACGATGTCCGGAGTCCAGAGTCCAGACTGCACATAAACGGGATAATCACCGGTCGGCAGGAGTCGGCACTAGGAGCCGTTGACTTGACTGACTCAAGCTAAGCGACAATAAAGGTCAAGCTTGACTTGGAATGAGATCAGATGATGCGCAACCTTTCGGATCCTCCCAGCCGCGAGAGTTGAGCTAATGCAGCTCACACTGCACAGGGGTCACCAACGTCTCCGGGGCTAATTGACACCGTTAGGTACCCATCGCAAGTTGTTATTTGCAGGCCCGCTGCATGCGAATACGATGCATAGGCCGAACTCAATTCAACAGAGTCGACCCCTTAAAGGGCTGAGCGTCAAGAATATAAAGGAAACTCCGGACTTAACGTGCAATAAGAGGCGCCGGAATACTCCTGACAAGCTGAGAGCCTGAGCCCCAGTGAC